>NC_134573.1:158011852-158311852 GCF_050947875.1 Dermacentor variabilis
TCCATTCTTGTGTATAAAACGGCTAGACAGAGTTGTGCCAAACATTACCCAAAAGAAAGCTATGGGTCCTCCAGATAGCTTTTGATTATACCAAATATGTGCCCTTTTATTCCATATGTGTCCAAATCCGTTAACACAGAGATGCAATGTTGCCTCTGGATGAAAAATTCACGAATTTTTGTTTCTGACCTGACTAACTGGTTGACTGTGCTGCGCTTGGATCTAAAAACCACACTCATAATGACAGCGTAACCCGTCAATTTACAGGAAGTGCACAAGCCGTTTGTTGATCATTCTTTCAAATGTTTTTCCCAAACAGCTGCTTAAAGCAATGGGACGATAACTGTTCGAATCGGAATGTTCCTTTTCAGGTTTTAGAAGCGGAATAACTGTCACCTTCTTCCAGGCTTTTGGAAAAGAGCCTTCTGTTCACAAACTGTTAAAGAGGTGCAGGATTGTGCGGTATGTGTTTGCGTGTAGGTGTCTCAACATTTCGTAGTGTATGTTGTCTGGACAGGAGTCGACTGTACCAGTATCCAGTACACACACACACACACACACACACACACACACACACACACACACACACACACACACACACACACACACACACCCACACACACCCACACACACACACCCACACACACACACACACACACCCACCCACACACACACACACACACACACACACACACACACACACACACACACACACACACACACACACACACACACACACACACACACACACACACACACACACACACGCATGCATGCATGCATGCATGCATACATGGCCCCGAAAAGTATGTTAAGTACCCTGAATGAATTCTGGGGTTTTACGTGGCAAAACCACAATTTGATTATGAGGCACGCCGTAGAGGGGGAGTCCGGATTAATTTTGACCACTAGGGGACCTTTAACGTGCTTCCAAATGCATGGGTACAGGTGTTTTTCTTAAGAATGTGAATGCCTTAAAACGAGACCTTCATAAAGTGCTAAAAAATCAGCCCTTCTCAGCAGAAGAGTAGATAAACCACACTTCAGTAAAGCTAATTTGCAATAATTATCAGAAAGCAGCACAAACAAGCAATATAAGAAGTGAGAATATCCACTGTTACAGTTCACGACCGATTTTTCGCGCATGCATAATGATTCAGATGCTTTCGTGGCACAGACACGTAACCCATACAACCAATGTTAAGGTTGTCTGAAATTTCCGATGCTGAAACCCTTCTGATTTTTCTTACTTTTTTCTGTGACTGCAGGTCCAAAATGGCATTAATCAAGGCCACCACTGCAACTATTTTGATCACCTCGCAGCCTCTAACCAGCACACTCGCACACAGATCCACTGGCAGCCATAGCCACCGGGCCACCATAGTTATTTGTGTCCGGCCAAAAGTTGTCTTGTGCTGTTGTGCACTTTGCAACGCTAGGCCTAGCTGCATTGATGTTTGCTACCAAGCTTCCTTTTGTTCAGTGCCGTGTTTTTCATTGAAAGGATTTGCTGCTGTCAGCAATGGCCTCATCATCATCCGCCTTCATCATCCTCGCCAATGGTTTCCAAGTGCAGAAAGCACTACCATAGGCTGATGTCAAAAAAGAAAAGCCGGCGTGAGCGAGAAGTTCGGCATTTCCAAGCAAATGATTATGGATTTCCATAGAAGTAAGGTGAAGACCTTGGAAGCGGCAAAAGTCACGTTTATCTCAGATCTGCTGTTGGTATGCTTTCTGACAAATGGAAGGCAGTGTAAAGGCGCGCTTCACAAATGTTTTTGCCATGTGCGCTTCATGCTTGGAACCAAGGTGGCGATCTCACCTGGAGCTAAACGAGCCCTCAAACACTTTTTGAACATAGTAAGAACATGTTGCTGATATGTCGTAGATTATGGCTGCTGTGAACATGTGAGCCAAATATTACTGCAATGCATGCAGAAAGGAATTTACAATCTCGTGTCAAGGATGCTGTGATGAGCCTGTTTGCCGCAGCAATTCTCAACTTCTGGCCGGGGCTTTGCTCTCTTGGCTGCTCCACTGTGTAGCTAGCAACGGACTAGCAGGGATGAAAAGAGAGAGAAACAAGGGCATCGGTGCGCTAACTCCACTTATAGGATTTGAAAAAATTTTACGGCATGAGATTCATGAGACAATGCCCTTTAATAGTGAGGCCATTTATGATCAGTTAGAAAAGTGCTTCAGGGCTCCTTTAACAACAGCATGCCCAATCAGACCCCTTCTATGGACTCACTGATCCACGACCTGCATGTCGCTGGTGTTGCGATTCCCACTGAGATAACATTTGAACGATTCGCTGACAATGAGCTATACACTGTGTGGAATTAACCAACGATAAAAATTTCCGTAAACTGAATATGAAGAGCCAGCTACTGTGCTGCCAATGAGCTCTGAATTGACCCAAGCACTGATGACATTGCCATTAGTGCACAGTGATGACATGATCCTAGCTAAAATTCAAGCAGACATTATCACGTGCAAGCAGAACGCCGTATGAACATGAATCAACAAATTTTTCAAGCCACTAAAGCAGCAAAAGGCATGCATTCATTTTATTTCGTGTTTTTTCAGTCCTTAGGGAATTCGAAAAATCGGGCATTGACTGCAATATTAACACTTCAACGTGATTGTTATTACATTTCAATGGGGTCAAAATGCAAGAAAATGCTGATGTGCTTAGGTGTGCATTAAGGTTACCATATTTGGGCGATAACACGCACATCTTTAAAATAAAAGGTGTGCTCACATTTACATGTGCGATTCGATCATAACTAATTTTACTCTATATCAAAAATAAAAACAATTCTTACTAAAAAAAAAAAAAAAAAGAAAGCTCAATGCAAGGTAGTCAGCCACGCTGCTCTCAAATAGGTAGTCTGAAGAAAGCCACGCTCGGAGACATCGCAAGGTCGGTCCATGGTGCGTAGAATGCCCTTCCGCAGACCATGCTTGCATGAGCCTCCAGAACTGCGGCATTTCTAATGCATTAAATGGAACTCAAGGTGACTTTCTGTGGTCAGCAGACAGCGAAAAGGGGGTGTTGTTGGGCTCTGACAGCCACTATCCACTAAGATTCAGCTGTGTGTGTGTGTCTGTGTGCCTTTTTATGTTCCATAATACTGTTTCAACCTGATACGCGTTGGCTCAGGTTTCGTTACTTGATGTGCGCGGTAGAATCCGCACCAAGTTATTATCATCATTATTATTGTATTTGGGCAATAATATAACTGCGTGTTACAATCGGTGGTGCGGTAGAATCGTGTAAATATGGTATTTTAAAAGCTAGAGAAACCCTGCCACGTGTTTCTCACATGTAAAAGAATGACACAGCAAGTTCGTTGGTTGGAAATTATTTAAAGGTAATTTAATTTGATGTGAAAGTGAAGTTGGTCACTAAATGCAGACATGACATCATTGGCATTATTGTAACGTCATGACACAGAGTAAAATGTGCTGATGTTGAGCAGCAATGTGCTGAAGTTGTACCAAAAGCTTAAGAGTACAAGACACATAAACATACATGCGCACACTCACAAATTCAAACACATGAAACTGTGCGAAGGGAAGGGGTCCTTCAGTGTTTGTATGTGTGAGCGTGTGCGTCTATGCGAGTATGTTTCTTGCACTCTTAAGCTTTCACCAATATAGTATGCTCATATATATATGCTCATATAGTACCAACGTCTTAGTTATTGCTCAAAATAGAACCAACACCAAGAAACTAGCAAAGTCGAGGTTTCTCTACACTTGAGGTCAAACATGGATGGGGAGGGTGCGAAAACTAGCAAGATGTGGGAAATCACCTGAAGATCTTTCAATGTCTCCAGAAGCAGCAGTTCAAGATCCTTCTTTGGAAGCCAGGTGCTGTCTTGAACATTTCTAGCAGACACAATGTGAAGTGCACGTGTTATTCATCAGCTATGCACAAACATCTTGCACTGCCCAATACAACTAAGTTAACTACTGTATTTACTCGAGATAAAGCGCCGTCGATTGTAATGCGCACCTGATTTTCATGGCCATAGATGAAAAGGTGCAGTGCCCACTATTGTAACATGCACCATGTTTTTTAACATTCAAGAAATCATAAATGCAATTCCCATTATTCCTCACTTACCAGTTTTTCATGGTAAGAGAGATATAATACTGGCACTTCCCTCTAAAGTGGAAAAAAAGTTATTGTATCGAAGCTACAATAAACTGTGCATCACTCATTGTTGCTGATGGAGGCTTCGTAATCTCTGTCAACCGCCCAGAGCACTGCATTTTCAGTGCTGTCTATGGCACTTGAGACACAGATTCTTTAAAAGCATTGCAGATCATGGCAGCCTCACTGCAATGCCTAGAATAAACTGTAGTCTAATGAACTTGCAGAGTGATCAAAAAACCTACTGCTGCTCCAAGTAAGGTTTGGATAGGATTAAAGAAACTTTTAATGCCAATGATGATAGCTTGTCATTATTGTAGTTTTTGTTTTTATTCGAATCTAGCACATGTGTCATATTTTAGCAAATCTTGCAGGAAAAAAGTACACGCTAAAATAGAGTAAATACAGGATTTGTTTTCTCTTTCAAGAACGCAGGGCATCACTGAAAGTGATGCAACAGCATGCGCACACGTACAAGCACAGACACAAAAAAAAAAAGCATGCACAAGCCACAAACAATGAATTGCTACAATTCTACACAAACTATTTCCTGCATGGCACTTTATACCTTGTGCACTGTTTTTGTGGTTCTCCTGAACTGTATGGTGTTATCATTTTTAAGCTTTCTGGTATTATTAAGAATCACTTGTTGCAGATAACAATTCCAGTTCTTGAGCTGGATTACTCAGCGAGGTGGACATTCTTAGCATGAAAAATTGAAACACATATTCAACTAATTAAAATATCCCCTAATTCATTTCCTAATTAATTACTTCACAGCACATATCACAATTTACAAATTGTAGCTAGTTAGTTTGCAAGGTGTATCCATTTGCAATAAAATTTCAAATTAACACCAGTTTGGAGATATGCACCATCAAACTTTTCGTAAAAATCCACTGTTGTTTCACTTATTCTTTCAGCAAAATCTTCTTTCGTGCATTGAAACATGATGGTGTTAGGCTGCTGAGCACGAGGTCGCGGGATCGAATCCCGGCCACGGCGGCCGCATTTCGATGGGGGCGAAATGCAAAAACACCAGTGTACTTAGATTTAGGTGCACGTTAAAGAACCCCAGGTGGTCTAAATTTCCGGAGTCCTCCACTACGGCGTGCCTCATAATCAGAAAGTGGTTTTGGCACGTAAAACCCCATAATTAAAAAATTGAAACATGAAAGTAACTGGAATGTCCATGTATATTGTCAAGCACTTTGGGAAACAATATCTTGAAACTGTTGTCATTCTGGAGATTCATTTCAAGTGGACATGTCTTGCAAGCTCACCAATTACAAATTGAAAGTTGCAATATGTACTGTAAAGTAATTATTTAGGAAGTTAATTAGTGCTATTCTGTTAATTACTTGAACACGTGTTTCGATTTCTTGTGCTAGTAATGTCCACCTCTTCGAATAATCCAGCTCAATGGCAAGAATTACGTTACCTGCCACAGGCGATTTTCAAAAATTCTGGAAAACATAAAAATGACCACCCCGTATACCGACAAACTTGTATGTAGAACAGCAACACCTTGTCATTACACAAGTACAACAAAACATCATGTTCTTGTTTTTCTCTTGATATAGAGGCATAACAGAGTACTCCTGGGAGAAAAATGCTTAAAGCGCTGTTAGAAGTCTATGTTTGCAAGGCAAGAACACCCAGAAGTGCTTTCACACCGCTAACTCATATTCCTTCAGTGTATATATTTTGAGTAGGATGAAACAATGTTTCACATCTTATGGATGCTTTTAATGTGAACGCATTATATGCCCCATTAAGCGAAAATCCATTGGCGGCAGCAGCGTGGCCGATCGATGGTACCAAAAATGGCCGCTGGCGCAAAGAGTAAGAACATGTCAAAAATGCTCGGATTGATGTCAAATTTCTTAGGGAAGTTCCTGCAAACAAAGTAAATTAATGGCCTTGAAAAGAAAATTTGATACATTTCGGTCTGGGAGGGAATCGAACACGGGCCATCGGGGTGAGAGATAAGCACTCTGCAACGATGCCACGGCGACTCCGAGGTTCTGGCTCACTAAAGGTATGCCTAGTGTGTGCATCATTGCACATATGTCGCAGCCACCTCGGTGACTAAAAGTGTGTCCTAGTGCATGCTTCATTGTGCACACACTAGGACCAATGGGGAGGAGGTGGCGTCACATCTTGAGTGTATAAAAAGAGAATGCTGACCCCTGTACGTCACTTGCTTTTCAAATTTCATCAGTGCTGTGTCAACTGCAATGGTATATGGAGCCCACCTCAAGAGCGTATAAAATGAGCCAGTTTGTGGCCAATATATATGCAAACACATGCACACACCGAATCAGTTGAAAGAATTTCGACGCAGGTTGAAAACATCAATCGAAAGCACTTCACCAAAGAGACTCTAATGCTTTCGCATTCCCACATATGAACAGTGTGCCTCTGCCAAATTTTTAAAGCAGCTTTTACTGCAGAAGTGAACATTTCATTTTATGAAGAACTTCAGTTCTCCAAATGAGGGTTGGAAATAAGCTAGTGTTATGTTATCGACCAGCAACTGCACATGAGATGAGCTAGCTGGGTGATGTGGAATGAATGGTATGCTGCCTGTCATGCCCCGATTCAAATTCATTCTTACTATTAGTCTACGCTTGTGTTACCAGATGCTTCGTGTTAGTATATGCATTGTAAGAGAGTTCAGATGCTAGTGCACTTCATAAGTAATACTTGGGCCTCACTTATGAAATTACCACAACTTTTAGGAGCTCCCTGCAGCATGTGGCTACCATGAAATCAGGAGTACTAACCAGAATAGTTGAAGACAATCAGGCTTAAAAGGGAGAATTAGTGCCTAGATGACGCTATCACTGAACAACAAATAAACATTAATTGCATATTGGAACATTTGGGGAACATTTCAAAGGAGACCCGAGGGTTTTGTAGCTGCATGCACTGAAAGTCAGGCAACAACCCCCCCCCATCCCCCTCCCCCAGTATAGGTTAAGAAACTTACAACTTTTGTTCAGCTGCTGGTTCTGCCACTCCTCTTTTGATCATACGGGTTTCCAGGCGGTTCAGTTCTGCCAGATGAGTGACTGCATCCTTTAATGAAAAAAAAAAAAAAAACTTGTGGTACATAATGGCTGTGTTTATGCACTATAATTTGTCAGAAGTATCGGATACATTAAACACTCATCATGTGCATTAACTAGGTCTGTCAATATTATTTGAACAGCTGGATTTTCAAACTTTGCCAGGATTGCCAGGATTGCCAGGACAAATGGTTTCAATGTATTTTTAGCTAAATTTTTGACCACTCTAGAAAACATCGATGTCCAGCAAAATTGAGAATAGGGTTGGCACTAGCCTACCATTTAAAACTGTGGGATTTAATGTCCAAAAATGTGCAGCAGGTTATGAGGGTAGCAGTAGTGGACAGCTCATTAACTTTGACCTTCCGGAGTTCTTTAACGTGCACCCAATGCATAGTACATGAGTGTTTATGCATCCCATCAAAATGTGGGCACCGTGGCCGGGAATCAAACTTATGACCTCACGATCAGTTGCAGAATGTCATAGCCACTAAGCCGTTGCATTAAGTCACTGGCCTGCCATTATTATTCAACCTTTATTATGTCAAACCCTTAGGCCTAATGTTTGTTCATAGTTTTCACACGTTCTAACCTACTGTGCAAAACACAGGATGGAGGGTTAACAGAGGGTTCACAAGCAATTGTAAAACATATTCTTTAATCAGGCTCTTATTGAACAACTAACAGCTTTTACGCGTTAGTAGGGAAGAAGTTCGGGCATGTTGGTAGTTCAATCGTAAACTGGAATACATGGCGCAATAACGACACAAGGACGAAGCAGGAATACGGGACGAGTGCTCGTCCCGTGTTCTTGCTTCGTCCTTGTGTCGTTATTGCGCCATGTATTCCAGCTTACGATCTTAGGCGTACCAAACCACCTTAAAGCTTGTTCTGTAAACGTTCCATAGAACTTCAGTTGCTTTGCTACTAATCATCAGCACTAGCAGCAACCTCCCTGAAGAGCTCCAATTATCTGCGTCCTCATCATCTAAATTCACCCTGTACATGCAAATTCCTTAATCTTGTTGCTCCATCTAATTCTTACCACCCTTTAGAGCATTTCCCTTCTTTATTTTTTAATGCTTTAGCATTACGAGTGTCAAAGAGGAAAGAAGTGCATTTGTGTGAAGTGCTGGAAGCCGGTCACAGGGTTGAGGTATATATAATATATATAGTGTAACTGACAGTGTTCTATTCTGCACCACCGTCAGTTGCACTTCGCTCCTCAAAGAGCCACGAAGTGCATTGAGTTAGTTCCCAAACAACATTCTGCAATGTGAACACGGTTTAAATCATGGATTCGGGATCTCAAAGAGGTGCGATGTAATGCCCTAACACATTTTTCTTGCATTTACAGCTAAATTGACACCAAATTTCTATTCCACACATCCTATACCCTGCCCTTGACTCCTCTTCTTTTAATTCCCAGCTAGCATTTACTACCGCCTACCCACGTTTGTTTCCTTATCCACAGTGCCATCATTCTATCATCACCAGCCCATTATGTCCACTGCAGGATGAAGGCCTCTCCCTGCGATCTCCAATTACCCCTGTCCTGCGCCAACTGATTCTAACTGGTGCCTGCGAATTTCCTAATCTCATCACCCCACCTAGTCTTCTGTCATACACGACTGTGCTTCCTTTCTCTTGGTGCCCACTTTGTAACCCTAATGGTGCACTGGTTATTTAACCTACGCATTACACCACCTGCCCAGCCCCATTTATTTCTCTTAATGTTAATTAGAATCTCGGCTATTCCAGTTTTCTCTCTGATCTACACCACTCTCTTTCTGTCTCTTAACGTTATCCCAAACATTCTTTGTTCCATTGCTTCTTGCGTGGTCCTTAACTTGGTTTCAAGCTTCTTTATCAGTCTCCAACTTGCTGCCCCATATATTAGCACCAGTAAAATGCACTGATTGTGCACCTTTCGTTTCAATAATAATGCTAAGCTTCTAGTCAGGAGTTGACAACGTCTGCCATATGCGCTCCAACCCATTTTTATTCTTCTGTAAATTTCCTTCACATGATCAGGGTTCCCTGTGAGTAATTGTCCTTTGCAGACTCCTTCACAGACTCTAGAGGTTGACTGGCGATGATGAACTCATGTTCCCTTGCTCGGCTATTGATCATTACCTTTGTCTTCTGCATATTAATCTTCAGTCCCACTCTTACAGTCTCTCTCAATCCCCAATCATTTGTTGTAACTTGCCCCCGTGTTGCTGAACAGGAGAATGTTGTCCGCAAGGTGAAAGTTGCTGAGATATTCGGCATTCATCCTAACTCCTGCACCTTCCCAGTTTAATAGCTTGAATACTTCTTCCTAGCATGCAGTGAATAGCATTGGAGAGAGTGTTTCCTTGTCTGACATCTTTCTTTATAGGAATCTTGCTACTTTTCTTGTAGAGATTTGAAGTTGCTATGGAATCTCTGTAGATATTTTTCAATATATTTACGTAAGCCTCCTGTACTCCTTGATTACGTAATGCCTCTATGGCTGCTGGTATCTTTACTGAATCAAATGCCTTTTGGTAATCTGTGAAAGCCATATAGAGAGGCTGATTGTCCTCTGCAGATTTCTCGATTACCTGGCGGGAAACATGGATGTGATCTATTGTACAGTATCCCTTCTTGAAGCCTGCCTATTCTCTTGGTTAAGTGAAGTGTTGCCCTTATTCTATTAGAAATGATCTTTGTGAATATTTTATACAATACTGAAAGTAAGCTAATGGGTCTGTAATTTTTCAATTCTTTAATGCCTCCCTTTTTGTGGATTAGTATGATTTTGGCATTCTTCCATTTCTCTAGGACCCTTGAAGTTGATAGACAGTTCGTATAAAGGGCTGCCAGTTTTTCAAGCATTATGCCTTTTCCATCCTTGATTATTTTGACTGTTATTCCATCTTATCCTGCCACTTTTCCCCATTTCATGTCTTACAAGGCCCTTCTAACTTCATCGCTAGTTATAGTTCATTACTACTTCGAATGTAGGTATCATGGCTGCTCCGAGTACTGTACAGGTCAGTATTGAATTCTTCTGCTGCTTTTGCTATATCATCAAGATTGCCGATGATATTACCCTGCTTATATTTCAGTACACACAATTTGGTTTCTCCTGTGCTAAGTTTCCTTCTCACAGACTTCAGGCTGCATTCATTTTTTACTGCTTCCTCAGTCTTTCTCATGTTATAATTTCGCATATCCCTTATTTTCTCCTTGTTGATAAATTTTGACAGTTCCACGAATTCTATCTGATCTCTTGAGTTGGACATTTTAATTCTTTGTTGTTTCTTTATTAGGTCCTTTGTTACTTGGGAGAGCTTACCTACTGGTTACCTTGGTGCCTTACCTTCCACTTCAATTGCTGCTCTTGATGCCAGCCTTGTTACGGTTTCATTCATTACCTCTATGTCATCTTCATCTCTCTGTTCTAAGGCTGCATATTTATTTGCAAGTACCAGCCTGAATTAGTCTGGTTTTACCCTTACTGCGTCTAAGGTATCTTTTAGCATTACGCTTATTGTTTTTTATCCATCACTTGTACAGTTCTCAGCTTCTTGTTTTATCATTTACCAGCTAGTCATTTGTTGCAAATCACCAAATACTAAAAGAATTCGTGAAAGCTCTGCAAAATAGTGCACAATTTGTAACTACTGTAACTACTGTAACTGTTACAACTACTGTAAGATGTTAGCGTGTACATTTCTGAAAATCACAACGTAGAACAAATAGAGGCAGTTAGGGTGCTCAGAGCATATTAATGCAGATCACGGGTGCCAACGTTATACCCCAACTACATGGGGCACTGTCAATCATGATCAAGTCCGATTGGGATCGAATTTCTATTGCAATTGCGATTGGTACAGTCGACCCCAATCAGGCTTAATAGAGACTGAGAGTGTCTCGTGTGGCTGGGGCATCATTCATGCATTATAAAACAAAGTTGTGAATTTAATTTCATTTCTCACATGCAACACGGCGTAGTAGTGGGGCCTCGTCGTGTAGAAGAGGTAGTGAAACGGCCGTCCAGAATAGTCGAACTGTGCAGCTGCACATAAGCAAGGCATCACAACATTACAAGATGTGTTCAAACAGTGCTGCATGAAGCAATTTGGGCGCTTGAGGTATATTGTTACAGTGATAAAATATATATATATATATAAAATAGTTTGAACAGCAAAGTACTTCTGCAAGTTGATGCTATGAAAATGTGAGAAATGTGTAAGCCCCCTAGGCATGTATTACACATCCTGGCTGCTTCACTGCAGTAAATGGATGCTCCATGCTGGATCCAATTAGAAATATGAAAATTTTCTGAAAGGATGAAATTGTAAGAGTTGCCTTTGGACCTTCTTGATAGGACAGCTGTCAGCATGATAAACTTAACATAGGCAGTGCAGGCAATCACATGATTAGGAGTCTGCCTCACGAATTTGGAAAATGATATTTTAATTTGCTGCATACCTTTTGTGCAATCATGTCTCATACCACATGGATGAATATATGTAGAGCATCGTCTGTGCAACTACGCTGCTTTTAGCTGCATTTTCTTTCTCTTATATCATATGCCCTGCTCAATGCCATAGGTACTTTAGCCAATTGTACACAATATGAAAAAAACACTTAATCAAATTGCATGATACTGATATGTCGCCAGAAGACGACAATAATTAAGAGTGCATTTGAAGGAACTGGTGCTTTAGAGACGAGTGCGCCTCACAGATCGAACACCTCGCCGGTGCTTGCTCCGATGCCTGAACTGCCTGCTAGAATGTTCCTGGCTCCTCGAGTTCAATAAGTCTTCGGCAGCCAACCACGGCTGTAGAGACACAACAGATACGTAGTACAACACATACTGACAACAAATTTAATTATTCTTCTTTGGCATAATAGCATAGTGTGCAAAATAAAGCCACTAACCTTAGTATTGCATTCTTTGCTTCTGTGGTGCTACATTACAACGCGCCCAAAATTGTAGTTTCCAAAAAGTTGTCCTTACTGCGAGTACCTATTTCTGTGAGCTAACCTCCCAAGCAGTTAAAGATGCAGCACTAGAATTGTTTACAGACTTCCACATCGATACTAAAAGGGGCCCACTGTGTCCAAGCTGTAAAATGCTTGCTTGCAAATTATTTTCTGCGCTATCCCAAAGCTTCAAATTTCATAATACCAACAATCCACATTAATCGGAAACAAGGATTTTTTTTTTAACTAACCTTTTTCTCTTGGGAATACGTCTTCGGGAGGCTAGAAAAGAAAATTATCGAGATTTCGATAAATATAAAAGTTTAGTATTTTCACATGTAAACCGCAAAAAAGGCAAGCGCATTTACCTTCATTATTGGTCGAGCCTTGGGCTCATGTAGGCCTGAAGGCATCAAATACTGAATGGCTCTCTAAAAGAAACAAGAAGTTGACTGACGTTAGCTGAGATCTGTGAATTGCGAGTACGTATAACGGGCAACTCACGTCAATGTCATCCTGCGTCATTTCGTCGGCATCAACACCCATCATGTTTGCAAGATGCCGTTTCCCCAGGTCAAACTCATATTGCTCTTTCTTTATAAAATTATCTGAAAAACGCCACAAAGTAATGCGCGACATTCTTTAGGTTTGTACCTGAAGATTATTAAGACACGCTAGGATGTCACGAAAAGCCCGTTTCCAGGATAGCGATCGGGTTGAGATATAGAGGATACTTTAAGTTTCCAAAGTGCGCATCTTCGAAACTTCGGTAACGTTTTCTTTGATCAAAGAACGGTATTACCGTATGCCTTGGCTCGCTCCAAGTATGCTTTCATGGCTTTACTGATCTTCTGAACTTTAGAATCTGCTCGCAAATGCAGCTGGAGGATATCCGGAGAATCATTGCTGGTCGTGTTTTCTCCAGCGCTGGTAGCGCAGTAGCGTACCTAAAAGCGAAAACACGGATTGTACTGTAATGTACACCGCGGTTTCACGAAGAGTCGGTGTTACGAGCGATACGACTTCTAATATGCCACGCTAATACTTCGAACCCGGAAAAACGCTCATCTAAGCTTGGTACTTACATGAGTTAAAGGCGCGGACAGATGCGCGATTGAGCAGCAACTATTTAACTTAGAAATAAGTTGGAGGGTCCTAGCAGACTTCATCGCAGCCTCCATGCTATGCGTTTTCGCGTGGTTGTGGAGAAGACTGATTCAGCAAAGCCGCAGTGTGGCAAAACCAAAATAGCAGAGCTGTGTAAATTAATTACGTATAAAACTCACAATTTTATGTAGTAAAAATACAGTTTTAAAATAAATCGCTTTTTAGGTTGTGGTTTTTACGTAGAACGATGAAATTAGTCTTTGTCTGGTTTCGGTTTTGGCAGTGGTTTGGAGCGGTCTGCAGCTAGCACTTGCCATGGCATGGATTGGCTCAATGATTGGCTTGTCACCTCAATTATTTTTTCTTTCTTTTCTTGCGCGTGGTGCGGAAGAGGGGAGCCGGGTATTTTTTTATCACGTGGTTGTAAATTTTTCTCATTTCATAGAGCACCCTCGCTTGTTATTCGACAACGACACTTGCGATGGATGGCTTACCGGCTGGAAAACTTACCGGAGCTCAGAAGGAGGAGTTGATGGACCAGGTCAAGCAGCAAATCGCTGTGGCAAATGCTCAGGAGTTATTGCAGGTGACGATGAGGGGGCGCATGCTAACCTGTGTGTGCCGGCTGCGCGCGTATTGTGACAGAAGCAGGTTTTGTTAGACGTAGACTCGCTGAAACTTTTCAACAATCACTTGTGTTTCTTCTTGTTGGCTCGTAACATACGCCAGTTGTTGACCCAAACCTTTAAACACTGCCGCATGCGACACGTGCGAGGCGGCCGTTGTAGAGGTCATCTCGAGCGGTGCGCGTGGTCCTAGCTCGCGCTGACCGCAAAATTCCGAATCTCGTTTCAGAAAATGACTGAGAAGTGCTTTAAGAAGTGCATTTCCAAGCCCGGGACGTCTTTGGACAACTCTGAACAGGTGTGTTGGTGTTGAAACGTCGTTCTGCTCCCGAAAAATTTTGAGATGCGATTTGTTATTGAGGGCGTAGCTCAATAGGAAAACGCAGCGCGCGGTGACGGTTCTCAGTTGCACGATGCATGTTTGTTCCCAGTTACCTTTTAATGCTCCATTCGAAGACGTCATTATCTGTTCGTTTAAACCACGGAATTCTTGGCCCCGTTGTGTGCACATGCGTGCCATGTTTTGAAGGCTCATCTAGTCTCCCAAAGGGAGCGTTGGGACGATATAAAGGGACACTAGGCTCATCATCATCTAAGCCCCCTATTGGTAGTGATGGAAGGTCTCAACCTTGCAGCTTGTTTATTACAGTAATGGGTCTCATCGTTTTTATAGAAAGTGTTATGCTTGTCCATGTTCGCAATACCTACAGCTAATGAATACATTGTTGCATCAAAAAAAAGGAAAATAGACTTGGGAAGGAAGAGTACGAAACGACAGATTGAGTGCGTCGTTTCATACTCTTCCTTCCCAAGTCTTCATTTTACTTTTTTGGCACATCAATGTATTTATTAGATCCCAACCAACTCGCCCAGCAACAAGTTCTACTCACCTACAGCTAAGAAGCTGGGAATCAGACAGTTTTTTCAAATCAGCGAGCAACCTGTGTAGCTCTCTGTAAAATGTGTACTACTTAGTAACTGCATGTAATGTTATGGCGTAATTCACGGTTAATACATTTTTCTCTTTGATCTTTCAGAAATGTATATCCATGTGCATGGACCGTTACATGGACTCTTGGAACATAGTGTCAAGGTCCTACGGCAGCCGAATTGCAAGAGAAAGGGGTCAAATGTGACGTCTGGCTTGCAGTACGGGTTACACCAATCGTGTCGCTACATTACGAAGAATTGCAACTGACGTTGTATATATGAATATATGTACACAAATAGACAAGGAATGTTGGACTTGTAGATAACTGCTTTGGCGGCGGCGTTCCTTCATATATGAATGCAGATGAACGATTAAAACACCAGAATGCGTCACCACACAGTGGTACCTGTGATTGTTTAGTCACTAACACACCGCAATTGCTAGTGCAAAACTTTGTTTATGCCAGTTTTGCAAAGTTTGTTATAATGCATTGCTTTGTTAATATGCACCTTTTCACATTCGACCTGCCATGGTGGCTCACAGGCTATAACGTTCTGCTGAGTGTGAAGTTGCAGGTTCAAATCGCTGCTGTGCAGAATGCAAAACTTCGATGTCAAAATTCACCCAGAGCTCCCATCTAAGGCCTGTCTCATAGTTGCAGTGTTACTTTGGGACATTAAACCCACAATTGGATCACATCCACACATGAAAGCTGCTAGTGATATTTCAGGCTTTTCCATGAAATTGCACACTTTCTACTTTACACCTTGAATCCAGGTTTTCTGAAAGCTTTGTATTAAGAAATTGTCACTTAACTGTTCACTTTGCAGTACCAGAAATGATAGGCAAATAGCTACGATTACTTGGCAGTATAAACTTTAAATTGATGACAAATGTTTAACGCTTGGAAAAAATATATATATATATATATATATGTCAGATTCTCTCATGTGCACAAAGTGACTAATATCAGTTGCGGAAACTGAATGTACATGCGACCACTGCTTACCATTCGCATGATTAGAAAGAAAGCTAGGGAGCAGAGAGAATGTGGAACAAAGTCAAATCTTTTTAATGATAAGCACATCTCATTGATTAGGGTGTTCCATTCCTTAGTGTTAGATGAAACGTTTCAACATCTCCCTGCCTGAACTGCTGCAATGCAGCATGCCTGGCATGAGGCTTGTTTCATGTATTTTCAATGTCTCCATCGCCATCCTGAATCCGCGGCTTTGGTGGTGGAAGCGTCAGAAGCCTCCAGCTGACGGCGTCCCTTTTCTTGAGGTTCACTTCCACTTTGGTCCCAAGGTATTGCACCGAACTTTTCTCCACATCAATCACCTGTTGCATAGAAAAAATAGGACATGCAGTGCTTTCGTGAGTGTTGTTCCTAGTCAGCAATATGGCGACAGCCGCTGCATCCTGATGGAAGGTGGAATAAATAGAGGCCACATATTTAAGGGACACTAAAGGCAACTATTAAGGCAAGCTTAAGTGATAGGTCAATATACTTAGTGTTAGAACCGGCACATTTACTGATAACAGTGCATCTCTAAGCAACAAACAATGCAAATGTAGGACAGGATTGGTGCTGTCACCTATGAAATTCCAATACCAGCTCCCATAGTGTGACATGTCCCATACAATTTGTAAATAGGTAGTATATAGAAGCTAATGGTGGTCCATTTCAATGCACACGGAAAGACCCTGCCCAGTTTAACCATGTTCCTGCGGTACCTCTCCACGCCATTTTCACAATGTCTCATTAACTTCCCATTGCCACAATCAACAGAAGGTGTACATATACCTGCCAACTTTCCTGTATTTTTCATAAAGTTTATGAACTTGGGCTTGCTATACGATTTTAGGAGAAACGTATTCTGTTCTCAAAAAAGTAGGTCTCGATCTTCGCGCCCTTGTGTTTCCTTCTGGACGTGCTGCGCCACCTAGCAACAGGCGCATGAGGTCCCCCTCCTTTTGGGTGACCTTCACAATTGCACCAGTGTCATGCCAGTGCGTGCTAATACTGATAATTATTTCCTTGCTGCCTGCGGGCATTCATGGCATCGCACTGAGCGTTGGGCTGCTGTACTTGAGAAACTTGTGTGACGTGAGTTCAAATCTGCGAGCATGGGAAAAATATCACAGGCTTCTCTTTATTGAAGAGAACCTGGCATAAAGAATATAGACATGAAGTGGCTGAAGTAAGCTAACAATGCTGATTGCATTAAAGTGTGTGCTATTCCTCCTCCACCCGAGTGTTGTGTCCGCTGGATTTAATGAATTTTAATGTTCACAGGTTGGAAGGCGTGCATAAAGTCAGCAATATGCATTAACCTTTTTATTGAGTGGATGTTCTTTGGCCTGGCTAAAGTAAAAAGGCAAAAACATGAGTTGTGCCACACCAGAACAGCTTATTGTGGCTCCACCACTGCTAGTGGTATTAGGCACCCACTCTGTGAAGGCCTCTGACACGAAGCTGGTATAGTAACAAAGAATGACCTCCACAAGTGCTGGCAAAGAACAAGCTTGCTCTTTTCTCTGCAATGGGATAGTAATCTCTTAGAATAAAAAAGCAAAAGGAAACATTGCACGGTAAATTCGGGTGGTCGATCTAGTTATCCAGATACGAGTCAGGGAAAGCATAGGCCAACTGAACAGTAGGTCACTTTCCGAAGCAGTGAGAGGGAATGAAGCAAGGGCCGAGGGAAACTTTTGGTGATGCCTGAGTGAATGCTGCCACACTACACAGCATTATAGCATCCCAGCAAACGAGAGCGCAAGCCCGACAAAAAATGGTGGGCCACAACTGACCGTCACTTGCAAGATAAGCCCTATGCCAGCACAGTAAGTTTTCTGCATTATAAAGTGCTGCCACCGCTTGCCTCTAGACTCAACACCAATTAAGTAAATCCTGGGGCTCTAAGTGCCAAAACTAAAATCTGATTATGAGGCGCGTCGTAGTGGAGGAATCCGTATTAAATTTGACTACCTGGAGTTTTTTTAACGTGCAACCAAAGCACGATACACAGTAGATGCAAAAGAAGAACAGAAGGTGCTGCTAACATATGTAAATGTCGCCGCATCAACATCGTCGACATGAGGCACACAAAGCACAGCCCAATTATGAAACCACTTAAACAGCCTGAGCCCACACAAACAAAAGTGCCGATGGAAGCTGCATAGCGCTCACACGACCAGAAACTGGCCAGATCTTGCAATTGCTCTGTCATCGTCAGTGGGAGAATTTCTGAGCGCGCCAAGTTAGAGTTGACTAATTTGAAAGAACCATACGAATGTAGTCGAAGCTCCCTTTTTATGACCACCAACGTATGATGACTAGCTCTGGAGCACTCCAAAAGACCACTTGAATTTGCCATAACAGTGTACACTGATTCATTGTTTGCCTCTAGTGTCCCTTTAAGAACCTCAGGTGGTGAAAATTAATCTACAGCCCTCTATCATAGCAGGTTCCATAGCTCTGGCGGAAACATTGGGACAAAATCCTAGCAGTGAATAGTATCATGAAATAGTCAATGCCAATGATATGTTTGTATTCTTTTATATAATGATAACTGACATCCAATTTCTAGATAATAGATATTACAACTACCTTATCTTTGGGACAAGTGTTATGAGGTACAGTAGCACATGATCTCAAACAAGTGCAGCTCGGGTATGCTGCCTCTAAAAACTTTAGGGTGCAGTGGTATTGTGGAAAATTGATGTATCTTCACGAATGTCACTGGTTCCAGTTGTCACGCAACTGTCTGTCGCCAGCAATACCTTGCAGTGCAGTAGTTTAAGTGGGTAAAAAAAAAGTGTTCAAGTGTTCATGACTTACTCCATGAAGTACCATCACTTGGTCGAAGACGGCACGGTCTTCCCCGAAGGTGATGTGCAGGTGCAACTTGACCGGGTTTGCCTCCACGCATGATTCATCGGGTATGGGCATCTTGGTAAAAATGCTGATTACCACCGAGTTTCCTGTCTGGTACCAGTCGTAACGGCATGACGTCTGTGCTTCCGTAGTTTTCTGCAAAGGTGAAAGGTCACCTAAGCATCTCATAAAAACAAACAAAAACACGGGCGAGAGGAGCACTACTGCTAGCAACACCTTCGGACTCTGTATTTAACTACAACATGAACATGTCAAACATGAACAAATGCTTCTGATTAAAGGAAACAAAATGTACAATGGTATTAATGAAGACTGCCTCTACACCAGCAGCTACCCAAGGCAGTGCCGGTAGCCGCAGTATTACTAATATTCTGTTTGACATGAAATCACGGTCGCAAGGTGCTGCCGGCAGTGCTGCTGCTCATGCCATTTTCCAGTACACAGTAAAGGGCAGTACATACAGGGGCAAGTTCAAATTTATCTGTGAAATGGAATTTCCATAAAAAATCACTGTGTGTGCTCATAAATAACGCAACCACAATTACAACGCGAAGGGGGACTTTCGGTCTCTGAAAAATAAACATTACGATTACATGTGTCACAAACTCAAATATAATGCAAGACTTGTTCTGAAGCTGAAAATTTCTATAAAAAACTTGTGTTGTATTGGTGTAAGTACAGCACTAGAGGGAACTGTAGCACTACTCGTTCAGCTACTGCGGGAACGGTGGGTAAATACATGGATTTGTCTAGCCTCAGTGCTTGTGGCATTGTTTATTACACTTTACCTTTCTAAATTTCCAAGCAATCATGCTTTTGAAAATGCAGCTAGGCAATAAGTCCCACACACATTACTGACAATGGTCAACCTGCAAAGTTGCACAGCAGCATGGAGCCGGAAAGATGCAAGTTTAGGCAAATCCGTGTACAACGCATCATTCCAATCATGGCTGAGTTGCCATATCTGCAGCTCCTGTAAACACTAGCAGCAGAGTTTCCTTTAATATTCTTCCTACGAAACTATAGGCTGGACTATAGACTGGACTGGAAAAAGGCACGATAGACTGGGAAAAAAAATAAATAAAAATAAAAGCAAGGAGGGCAACACAGCACCGGTATTGAACAAACTGAACTCTAATTCAACTAGCTCTACTTCGTAAACTTGGGAGATTCCCCTTCTTGGCTGTTCACACTCTGTGCTACCAGGCAACTTACGTTGTACCAAGGACTTGCTGGGCAGAAGCAAGTTCTTGTACTTACTGTTGTCGCTGCAATTTACATGCCGTAATTTAAAATTTATTATTTTACAAAAGAAGACGTACTTTAAAGTCTCTCACCTTTTTTATCCACAAGTGGTTGCCTGATGTGCAACCTTGCTGTTCCAGGAAGTTGGCAAAGTCTGATGTCTTACGTTGGCAACAAGTCCAGTACTTCATCCTGTAGTTTTTTTAGAAAGCAGGGGTTGTAAACTACAAGTGAAATAATTGCAGGTGGCAAACTAGTGTTCACATATGAATTGCCCAGTGAAAAATTTAGCGGCATACAAAGGTAGATGAAAAAAAAACTTGCCCCTCGTGAAATATTGGAAAGCCTTCATGGTAGAAGCATGTGTCCAGGTTGCTTTGTTCACCTTGGTATGTCTGAAAAGGGAACAGGCAGAAGTAATTTTGAACATGACGATGACTAAATCCAAAGGACACTAGAGGTGTTGGAAATGTTTGCAGGTGCAGGGAGCATGCTGCATTTCTTTCACAAAATATTAATATTTGCTGTGGAAATAGTGAAATTAGGCCAGATACCAATACAGCAGGAGGTGCCATTCATATAGCACAGTTCTTTAAAAGAAAGAATATTGCTTCAACACGCCTTGCATGGTCATGAAACTAATACAGTTAAATTGTGCCAGCAGGCATGTCACTGCATAAAACTACTGGAACGCTTTCATGCTTTTTTTTCATTGAGCGCATACTTTATAAAGAAATATAATACACAAACCATAATGGTCAACAGAGCCAATGATGCACCCACCTGCCATAATATATTTGTTAAACTATCGACAAAAGGGACAGCCCAAGGGCCTTGCTTGTTCAGCATATCTTGGGAAAGAGCATAACTTTGAGACATTTGAGATTTATCCACCACTCGTAATGTGTTGTTGAAATGAAGGCATTTTCTACACCACGCAATCTTCAAGTAACGTTGGCTCACCGTTGTCAAAGACAGCTGTTATGTGATGTACTATGGCCACAGAATGAAAGGTAACTGGGAAACTAATATAGAACTGGAGAGCCCTTCTAATGCAAATAAAGGTATGCATATTAGTTCACCCTACATTGATGCAATTTATTCTGAGTAATGTACTACAGCATCATATTAAGTGAACTGTGCTGTACTCTGAAGGCAGCAGAATATTGTTCTGCTATCATCCTCACTGGCTGATGCACCCATTTACTTCAGAAAGAAAGAAAATAGATGTGTCCTTCCTTCAGAAGCTGCTGATCAGGGAGTGTGAAATGGTCCACTTCATGATGACTTCACTTAATAATAGCGGCAACAGGTGATAGGAAGGTTGGAAGAGAAAACAAGAGGAAGTGCCACTACCTTTAAATGTATATTAGCCGAGACAAAACCACAGTGTACTCCACTTTCCCATCATTACTGCAACATAAGGCATTACTACTGCCAATACTGCTGCCAGCCATTACTACTACAATAAGGAACTCACCTGCCGGCAGCCAGCATTCTTGCACGATGTGCCGACTGTCACAACACTGTCAGCTGGAAAGTTAAGCATGCATCACTTGAAGTAACTCTCAATGGGCAGGGAAATTAAAATTTTGCTGAAGCCTTTGCATTCATCAAATCTTAGAAATCTGCAATAACAGTAGTGCCACATGTTCAATCTCTTTTGCACTTAATGAGCTTCACATACATATTGGGCAGCTGACAGTTCCAGCAAATGAAGTCCAATTGCTCATTATAAATAACTGGCTACAACTGTACAAGTCATGAAACGTTGTTTAAACAAAACAAAAAGTTGTTTAAAGGGGCCCTCACCAGGTCTGGCCATTTTGAGCTGACAAGCGCCATGCATACAATCTGTGCTAACGATTGTGTCTGCTGAGTACTACATCGCTACGTGCCACAGAGATGAAATTTCAAACTGAACACACACTGACGCTGCGCTCCAAGCAGGAGGGATGGCGTATACGTGCTAGTGTGCCTACAAACATGTGTCTTTGCTGTGATGTCACTCTTAGTGACTTGTGACTTCGATAATTATTCAAGGCAGCATGTATTGTTTGTGCAGTCTGTTGCATCGATAAGACGAGTTAAGGCTTAGAGAAATAATAAAACACACAACCCAAATGTCTGTGTGTATTTGTTTTACTTCGCTCGGCAGAAAGAGAGATGTACTTCCGTTTCGTCTGCTTGTTCCCACGTCGTGCAGTCATGCGTGCTAACACCGAAGCGATAACCATTTTCTATCGTGTTCCAGGGCACGATCATGCTCCGTGATCCACTTGTGTCGGCTTCAGTGTTCGTGTAGCAGTGACTTATACTGCTAGTCAGGTGTTCTCGTGCACAGCGCGCACAATCGTACGCTGCCTATTCTGCGCTGCGCGAAACACGACAAACACGACAGCTCGCGCGTAACACTGTCAACAGAAGTGCGCTGCGCAGCAAAAAAGCAAGGGAAAAGAAACGAAGGTGGGGCCCATGATGTATGCATCACACGATCCTCGTGGTCTGGTATGGGAGAACACAGGGAAGGAACTTCACTTGCGGAGGCTAGACAGGGCAAGTACAGTATAATGTCTCTTGGCAGTGGCACTTGCTCCTGAAATCATGGGTTCACGGCACTGAAATATTTCTATCTCGGCTATTAACGAATTGTGGCTGAATGCTCTTTAGAGGGCACGTAACAACTTCCAGCGTATAACCAATGTTTGCTATGGGGCCTGGTGAGGGGTATTTTAAACCACACAAGAAATGTGGACGGGATACATAACATGCAATGCTCAACAATGCAATACCTGTGGTATCACATGTTACACCTCAAGTTCACAACATCCTCTAGGAAATAATTGATTATTCTAGCAGGGGGCATGTAGTAAACAAAAAAGTATGTGGGGTGGGGGTGGGGTGGAGGCAGATCTTAGCACATTGTGCAGCAATATGATGCTTTTATTGCCATTAAGGCATAGGCATGTTTTAAGCTGATAATGTAGAAAAGCTAGTAAAACACACCGAGGATCACAGTGTTAAAGTTGGACATGCCGGACAACCCATTTGTTTTGTCACAGCAAAGCACTTGAAACCATGACTGCACACACTAGGCCACGACATCAACTTTCACTATTCTTTTTGTGTTGGACTCAAGGCAATACAAAGAATCCTCTAATGTGGAATTACTCAGAGCAGTAAAGATAATGGCAAAACCATTCTTTGAACCCTTTCAGGGCCAATGACGTAAATATACGGCACCGCGAGCAAGTCCAAAATGGCCGATGCCGTATATTTACGGTGCCGTCTCTACGTTTAAAAAGCGCGCCAATTTCCTAATTTTTTCTTTCTTGGCAGGTGCTGCCACTATGTGGGAATACAGGGAATTTTTTTCTCACACCTCCCTCTCTCGGTTTTAGTTGCATGGTTTGTTTTAAGAGTTAGTTTGCTCCGGCGTGTCTATATACTGCCGCTCGCGCATTGGCACGCGCGCAGGCGGGCGACGGTTTGGGTTTTGTTCCGTGAGCCGTTTTGGCTTCTTGTGCTTGCAAAACTGATGGCTATCTCATCACTAATTGCTCAAAGGGCCACCACCTGTTTCTCGCTCATTTAGTGCTCACACGGGTGAGCATAGGAAGGATGCCGCCATGCATGCATTTCCTTTTCTTTTTTGGGAGGGTAGACTCGCAATATCTAATTGCCTCTGGTTGGCTGTAAGATTAGTGCAAGTTTGTCATACGTTTTGCTTTTCTGACACACACACAACCACAGTTTTCTTGGGTGCGCTCACCTACACAGTTCAATTAGGCTATGGTCATAAATATTAGTGTAAGAGCAGGGACATTTGAGACTTGCTAAATATTCTTGTGTGCATATATTCTAAGCTTTGAACTATAACAATGGATCAAATTTTTCATTCTTATAAGTTTATTTCTTTTTTATTGTTGTTATTCATGAATAAAGAGTACATATATACCAATGCAAAATATCTTTTTCTCACTTTACGGTCACCCTAGAAAATTTTTTTTCAAGATAGGTCCCTCCAAAGAATTGGAAAGGGTTAAGAAGGACGATACAAGCCTCATGTTCTTGCATGTGTGAATGCCATGACCAAGGAAATCCTTCAACAATGCAACAATGAACACAGATACACACTTCTGATGATCCCTCCCAAGTGCTGTGTGTGTGTGGAAAACGCTTACCATCAGTTTCGGGGGCATCAGCTTTTTTCTCCAGGGAAAGTTTACTCAGAAGAGGAGTGAGGCTTGACCCAACAGAACTTCGTAGCCGTACAAGTGGGTCATTCTCATCAGGTCTAATGATTGGAGTTATCTGTGCACGCTGTGGCGGTTTCTGCTTGGCAGCCTGAAACGTCACCAAAAAAGTCAGTTGAGCCATGTAGAACTATGGGCCGAGGGCACATGGATGGTGCTAGCATGCAGGACTCATCATCAATCTATTCTTATGTGCGCTGCGAGATAAAAACCTCTCCCTGCGATCTCCAAGTAACCCTGTCCTATGCCAACTGATTCCAACTTGAACCTGCAAATTTCATAATTTCATCACTCCACCTAATCTTCTGCTGCCCTTGACTGCGCTTCCATTCTCTTGGCACCCTATTCTGTAACTAACAGTCCGCCGGTTATCCATCCTATGTATTACATGGCCTGCCCAGCTCCATTTTTTTTCTCTGAATGTCAATTAGGATATTGGCTTTGCCTCTTTGCTCTCTTATCCACCCCACTCTCTTCCTGTCTTTTTAAGGTTACACCTAAAATTTTTCGTTCCGTCACTCTTTGTGCGGTCCTCGACTTGTTCTTGAGCTTCCTTGTCAAGTTCCAAATTTATGTCCCAAATGTTAGCACCAGTAGAGTGCAGTGATTGTCCGCTTTCAATGATAGCTGTAAGCTCCCAGTCAGGATCTGGCAATGCCTGCCATATGCACTCCAACCCATTTTTATTCTCGTGTAAATTTCCTTCTCATGATCAGGGCTCCCTGTGAATAATTGACCTAGATAAACATACTCCTTCACAGACTCTAGAGGCTAACTGGTGATCTTGAAACCTTGTTCCCTTGCCAGGCTATTGAACATAATCTTTGTCTACTCCATATTATACTTCAACCCTACTCTCACACTTTGTTAAGGTCCTCAATTTGTTGTAATTCGTCTTCAGTGTTGCTGAACAGGACAATGTCATCTGCAAACCAAAGGTTGCAGAGATTTTTGTTGTTGATCCTCACTCCTAAGCTTTTCCAGTTTAATAAATTGAATACTTCCAAGCGTGCAGTAAATAGCACTGGAGACATTGTGTCGCTTTGCCTGACCCCCTTTCTTGATAGGCTACTTTCTACTTGTGAAGAATCAAGGTAGCTGTGGAATCTTTGTAGATAGTTCCAAAGATATTCACATACGCCTCCTGCACTCCTTGATTACGTAATGCCTCTATGACTGCTGGTATCTCTACTAAATCAAATGCCTTTTCATAATCTATGAAAGCCATATAGTTTGATTGCACTCTGCAGATTTATCGATTACCTGATTGATGACATGGATGTAATCCATTGTAGAATATCCCGTCCTGAAGCCAGCCTGTTCTCTTGGTTTACTGATGTCAAGTGTTGCCCTCATTCTATTGGAAGTTATCTTGGTGAATATTTTATACAATACTGAAAGCAAGCTAACAGCCTATAATTTTACAATTCTTTAACATCTCCCTTCTTGTGGATTAGTATAATGGTGGCATTCTTCCAGTTCTCTGGTACATTTGAAGTCGTGAAGTTTTGCGTATGAAGGGTCGCAAGCTTTTCAAGCATGACATCTCTATCTTTTTCTCGGGCCATGTCTTGCAAGGCCCTCCTAACTTCATCGCTAGTTATAGGAGTCTCTGTAACCTGTTCATTACTACTTCAAATGGAGGTATTGTGGCTGCTCCGAGTACTGTACAGATCAGTATTGAATTCTTCCGCTGCTTTTACTATATCTTCAAGATTGCTCATGGTATTACCCTGCTTACCTTTCAGTGCATACGTCTTGGTTTGTCCTATGTCAAGTTTCATTCTCAATATCATGCTGCATCCATTTCTTCCTGCTTCCTAAGTCTTTCTCGTGTTACAATTTCAAATATCCCTTATTTTCTCCTTGATAAGTTTTGACAGCTCCGCAAATTCTACCTAATCTCTTGAGTTGGGCACTTTCATTTTTTGTCGTTCCTTTATTAGGTGCTTTGTTACTTTGGAGAACTTACCTACTGGTTGCCGTGGTGCCTTACCTCCCACTTCGATTGCTGCTTCTGAAGCCAGCCTAGTCATGGTATCATTCATTACCTCTATGCCATCTTCATCTGTTCTAAGGCTGCTTATATGTTTGCAAGCAACAGCCTAAATTGGTCTGCTTTTACCATTACTGCATCTAGGCTGGCCTATTTCTTCTTGACTAATTTTACTCTTTCTTTCTTTATATTGAGGGAAATCCTAGACCTCACTAACCTATGACCACTGCACTTTACCCTGCCTAACCCTTCTACATCCTGCACTATGCTGGGATAGGCAGAGAGTATTAAGTCTATTTCACCTCTTGTTTCTCTATTGGGGATTTTCCAGGTCCACTTCCTGTTGCTACACTTTCTGAAGAAGGTATTTCCGTGAATTCCTAGAATCAATGCTGTAGCTGCCAATTGTTTGTTCACCAGCCTGCTTTTTGCCCACTTTTGCACTGAAGTCGCCCATGACCACAATATATTGAGTTTGGACTTTTCTCATTGTTAATTGAATATCTTCGTAAAACTTCTATTTTTTCATCATTGTGACTGGAGGTTGGAGAGTAGGCTTGTACTACCTTTATTCTATACCTCCTATTCAGTTTTATTACGACTGCTGCTACCCTCTCATTTATACTGTAGAATTCATCAATGTTGCCCGCTTTGTGCTTATGGATTGGAAACCCTACTCATATTGTCTCTTATCTGGAAGTCCTCTGTAGCAGAGGACGTGGCCGTGAGTCAACATTGTATAAGCCTCACCAGGTTTTCTAACCTCACTAAGGCCAATATCCTATGCAATGCCCGATAATTCCTCAATGAGTCCTACTAAGCTAGCTTCACTCAAGAGGATTTGTGTGTTGAGTGTTGCCAGGTTCAGTTTCCAGTGGCGGCCTGACCAGATCCAGAGACTCTTAGCACTCTCTGCCGCGTCGCATGTCTGACCGCTGCCTTTGTGAGGTGCTCTGCAGCCGCTGGGGACTGAGGGCCATGGGTTCAGTTCACCAGGGAGGCCAATTCCTGTTCTGGTGAAGGAATGTCTTTGTTGAAGCTTAGTGAGCCTTCCTAATTTGGTTGCACCTGGACTAGCACAGCTCCACTGGCTCTCTGCATTTTTTTTTGGTCGGTGTCAGGCGCCACTCCAAGCCTGATTACTTGCGAAGAAAATAGCTTATGTGTATGCTGAAATATCCTTATGTCGCCACACCCACAAATTCCAGAAATGTGTATTAAAAAAAAAAAAAGAAGAAAGGAGGGAGGTGCATGTGCCCTTTCCTGACAATGCAGCTGCATTGCACAAAGTGGATATCTGAACTATTCACAACAGAAGACGAACCAACATCACTCAGCGTTCACAGGCAATCTTCCTCCCATGAGCTGACATGGCCCCATGATGTCTAACTATAGTTGGGTACAACTTTTGTAGGAAGCGGCATTTGCCCCTCAAAGGCGGATGCACGTGACCCTCTACCAAAGGCGCACACTCTAGTCTGTTGTTATGAGCTGGACGGCCGGTGACCCTGCCGACAGAGAAAATGGCAGCCCACGCATTGAAATGGGCCAAGTCGTGTCAGTGGGACTATTTCTCTGGTCGCAGAGGCAATCAGCCGCTGCGCTTTGGTCATCTGGGTGTGCCTCTCCTGCCTTCTTAAGTTGTACCCGACTATACTAGTGTATACGTGGCATGACATTGCTGATGGCCGAGCCTATAGAAATATAAAGTATAACCAATAATTGCAAGGCATTATAATTGTTCTCTGCGACAGAGAACTGCGACAGAAAATATGGTCTGTTTGCATGTCACCCCGTCAGTTATTAGCATTAACTGCTTTAAGTATTTATTTAAACAAAGGAAGTTTTACACAAGTGATAGGTCTCATGAAGAGTGGTAATCGCTTAGGATATTATGATACGCAAAGTGGAGCACCTGGATAGAAACAGCAGATAAACATGCAAGAAGATTAAATGTCTTCAGTATGTGAGAGATCATGTTGAGATTGAAAGATAATATACAGCCGATTGTATGCTACAAGACCCATCATCAAGCTATGTTACTATAATTAGTAGTGCAAAAAGAGATGCCCACAAGAAACACAAACAATGTATGCAATGCCTCACTGTAGTTGTCCTTTGTCTGTTTTTCCATGCTTCTCACTATTCACTAGCTTGAACCGTGATTCTGCAATTTGCTCTTTTAAAATGATCACATAAATGTCACAACTGCTTAAGACAAAATGGTTAGTTACAAAAGTTACAACAATAATTCACCTCTATGACACAGCTGTACTTATCAGCATTGTTGGCATTATGAAAAATAAACTACCTCAAGTTGAGCCTCAAGTTCAGGATCAATTTTCCTTTCTGGTTTTGGAGATTCTGGTGGTTTCTTGTCTTGATGGTAGGATTTAGCACAACCCTGAAAGCAAAATGCTCTTTATTAAAGAAAACCACACAATTTATACAAAAAGCAAGTGCATTAATGCTACATCGCTCAATGAATTCCTTGAACATCAGCTGTTTGGCTACCAGACAGTCGCAGTGACCTATGGACCCTGGTCACTTCCACAAAGTTATGACAGGTCACAGATCACTGAACCCAAGTATAAGGCTACGACAGGACCACAAATACAGATGAACGATTCATAAACAAAGATTTATCCGAAACAGAGAGGGCAAACATGAGTCCAGGAAATATCCAGAAGGCTAAACAGTCCACAACTCACGTAATCACTACTTTTAAGAAATAATTAAATTTCGTATGCCATAAATGTGACGTTTATAAATAATGTACTACAATAACAAATAAATAGTTGGCTTCACTCCCATAACACTGCAATTACCACACTGATATAAATACAAAAGCACTTCACCTTTATGTTTAAAAATTCTGTGAAATCTGTGGTCTTGGCTTTGCAGCACGACCAACTTTTGTAGGCATCGTGAAACACGGGCTTTCCTGGATGATGTGTGCAGGCATCTGTGGTGGTAGAGAAGCGTCAGGAAATCAGTTTCAACATTTTGCGAAAAAAGGCAAGTGTAACACGAGTAGGACAGTAGGCGTTACAACCTATGGCAGTGTGTCAGAACAGTTTCAATCAGTAATGGCATAAACACACACGAACGGGTTGATGCATTATTCGATGCCAGTGAACATTGCAAGCGTCTCACCAGGCGCATTCTCGTCGGGGTCGAATTTCTTGAGGCACCCTTTGTTGTAGCACTGCAGCAAGGTTTTTGGCATGACTCGCGGATTGCGCAATGGTCCAAACTAGAGACGCAAATGAGAATTGCAGAAGTCACGATTAAACGCCGGTATTTTATACCCATGGCGCAAATGAAACTACCAAGTTTTCAAAAAATTCACAAATGACATGAGACACGAGATTAGTTCGGCGTTCCGCTATTCAATGCGCAAGCACTTGCCCGTCTACCTAATAATCCCAGAGACGCCTTCAGCGGCGTTACTACCACGCGGAATATTCATCGCGGCGAAACATATACCAATTAAAGTACAGTAAATAAACTGTCGATTAACAGTGCACAGTCTAGGTGTCTTGCGTTATCCTTCGAGGGAACTTTCTAGAATAAGGCACCGACATACAGCGAGAAAATTCATTCAAGCACTTATGCCGCAGATCGCGGGCCATGCGCCAAGATTATTCGCATGACAACAATTCGCGTAAATCTCGTTCCTACCTACGGTTAACATGAGTAACTGAGCATGAATAACTGACACAAAGCGTGCGCTTACCGACAAACTTTGGGAACCACAGTAGCCGTCAGCGAGCGCCCAGTGAGCACGTTTTTGGTCGATTTCGCCGTCGCCGAAAGAAAAACAGAACAACCGGGCGTGACGTAACGAGGATGATGCGCCGCTACTATGGTGTATGGAATGAGGCAGTGTTTCGTCCGCACCGAAAAACAATGGGAGAACCGGGGGACGCTTCCGCAATGACGCCACCAGAAGGGCGCTGCGATCGATTGGCGTGCTTAGCGCGCAAAATTTAAACATGTTGCGCAAAACTTTTTGCATTTATAAACTAAAACACTCTGAAAACACAACTGAAATTCTTATAATTTGCAGAAAATAAATAATACAGACTGTTAAGATACATCAAAAACGGCGTCTATGCTTGCACGTTTCCGAACGTATATTATGATCGTCTGCTCAGCCAATGGCTCAGCGTGTCGGTTGCAGAAGACAAACAGTCGTCTGTTCGTTCCGTGCAGTAAGCACGCATATGTTCTTAATATTTCGAAAGACAAGATGAAAATCCTGGAAAGAGCACCTCCACTCTGCCTGGTCGGTTGCACGGGATTCATTTCATTTTGTATCAGCCAGAAAAGCGGTCGCCAGGTTTCCCTGAAGAAAAAAAATACTCCTCTGTGACGAATGCAGCCGCTAACGTTTATAGATATATCGTATTTCGCTCCGTAAAAGGAGCGCCGAAGGCCAAGAATACAGTTAATATTCTCAATGTGTCCGATCTGAAGCAACCCGGAGTTGTGATCGTTATGCAGGAACTTCAATGTACGCGCACACACACACACACACACACACACACACACACACACACACACACACACACACACACACACACACACACACACACACACACACACACACACACACACACACACACACACACACACATTTGCAAACCCAATTCTTGCCGTGCACATAAAGGATGTGCGAACGCGGCAGGAGAAACCACAGCAAGCAATCGGCGTGCCCCACACGTACATGCATGACCTCCGCGACATCCATGAGTGCCGATCCCGGAGGCCCTGTGTTGCACCATTATTTTTAATCTTGCCAGCAATGACTCCAGGCTGCAGCGACAGATGGCGCTGCAACAGATCGGCGTAACTGAGCTTGTGTAGCCTTTTTGGCGGACGGCGGTACGGACGCTCCTGTGGTCGAGGCTTCAGCGACTTCGTTCGTAGCTAAGTACCTTTTTATCTTTATTAGCTAGTGTTTTGAAGTATTTTCTGTTGCATGGAGTAGGGGCGCAAATTTTGAATTCTTGGTAAGAGTAGCAAACGCACCGGCTTTGTCTAGGTCTGGCGGCTCCCCCGTTAGGCCTAGTTGGTAGGAGGGACCTATTGATAGGCTTCGTTAATTATTTCAGCTAGCTCCTCAGATTCTTGCATGGGGTAGGGAGTGACAATTCTTTATTTTAGTTTGGGATAGCGGTCGAGGTCGGCTTTGCTTGAGTGATTTGGCGAAGTTCCTCGTTGGGCCTCGGGACGTAGGCCTAGCGATGAAATCGAAGAACGCGAAGGCCGCGGGGGACGGGGAGCAAGTGCAGTGCGACGAGTGCCTGCGATGGTGCTTCCTCGACGAAACTAAGTTCCAGAATTTAGCAGACGCGGAGGGGTCTAGCTTCACGTGCAGGTCGTGCGAGGGCGTCAGGGAAGCCGTCCAAAAACTGGAAGGGAATTGGGCGGCTAAGTTCGACGAGCTTAAGGCAGAACTGAGGGAGGAACAGGAGAAGCGGGTAGCACTGCAGGCGAAAGTTGAAAATTTTGTCAAGGTGGAGGTGGCCCAGGCCGCGCAGTTAGTAAGGACCGTGGCCGAGCTTGAGGCAGAAAAAGAAAGGAGCGCCGAACTGGAAAGGCGGCTCGACGCGCTGGAGACGCGGGCAGCGGAGAAGGTCGGGTCAGGACAACAAAGTGTTGGCAAAAACTCGGAAAGTAGGGTAGACCCTACAGGCGAAGTGGGAGGCAGGGAGCCAAAGCAAGCCGTCGTCAGCTCGCCTCCGGTGAAACGGCGCAGTTATAGTGAAGCTGCACAACGCGCCCCGAGTGAGGCGACGCTGCAGCCACAGGGGCGCCAGCGGGCGCAAAGGGAGGGGCAGCAGGCACAGGCTGCAGTCGAACGGTTTGCACGTAGAAGGGTCCTGGTGATAGGGGACTCCAATGTGGGGAGGGCCGAACAGGGCGTGATCGCGAGAGTGAAGGCGGACGGGCGAGTACAGGTGGAGGTGCAAGCGGGCAAGGGTATGGCGGAAGCAATGACCAAGGCGCGGGAAGTAATTGGGGTCAGCACGGAGAGCGACAGCTTAGTCATTATGCATTCTGGGCTCAATGACGTGCTTAAGGGGAGAAGCCAGGACCTTGAGAGGCACATTGAGACTGGGCTGAGTAAGCTTAGAGAGGCCTCCGGGAGGGTGCATGTGACCATATGCACTATCCCAGAGGTCCAGGGCCAGGCTTACCAGGTAGAAAGAAGGGTGGTTGAGGCCAATCGGGTCATTAGGAGTTTGAGCGGACGACTCGGGTACAGCGTGATGGAGGTCAACAGGGACGTGTACGGAACCGGCTTCCGACCTTTTGTGCAGGATGGTATTCACTACAGTGGTGCCACTGGCAAAAGGATAGGGGGCAGGATGGGTCGCCAGGCAGCTTTTTTAGGGGGACCCAGAGCCCTGAAAGAAGCAGTGTAGGCGTGGACGATTCGAGGCAGGAGCCACAAACACGCGAACATCGGTACTGTAGGAGAGGTGACAGGAATAAGCGCAAGAGCCAAATTAAGTCAGACATAGGGTTCATTAACATGCAAGGTGGCAGAAATAGGCTAAAATGGGAGGAAATCAAAGAACAACTAAGGCAGGAGAACTTAATGGTTTATGGGTTTGTAGAGACACATCTTAGGGACATGGAACAACCACCCTGTAACCCTGATTATGCATGGGAATACTGCAACAGAGTGCAGGGTAGCAGAAAGGGTGGGGGAATTGGAGCATTCATTCATAAAAATACAAATTGGCAAAGGGTCAAACAGGAATGCAAGGAGCATTTATGGCTAGAAGGAAAAGTAGCAGGGGCGAAAACACTTCTGGGCTTTGTATACCTTTGGACAGGATCAAATGCTAAAGAGGAAAACAAAAAAATGTTGGACTGTATAGCAGCGGACATCAATGAGCTAGGAAAAGGATGTGAAGTAATTGTATTAGGAGACATGAATGCGCATGTTGAAGATGTGGATGGGTACACAGACTCCACAGGTAACTTGCTGCTGGATATGTGTGAGAGGCTTAACTTAGTTGTCTGTAACTCTACTGAAAAGTGTGACGGGATCATAACATGGGAGGTAGGGGGTCGACACTCGACAATAGATTATGCGTTGATGTCACATATGATGTGCGATAGATTAGGAGCCATGATTATAGATGAACAGGGCTCCAGAAGTATAGGTAGCGACCACAAACGTATCAAGTTGAGTTTTAAGAGGGAAACTAAAGCACGAACGACGCGCGAGGAAACGCCAGATGTGATTTTTTACTCAGAAGACGAAGTGGAAATAGCGGCCAAACAAATTGAAGAGGAAATATCAGAGAGTACTGAAACTGATTGGACTTACCCAAAGTTAATGAGACTATTTGAGCGTGAGCTAGGTGAGGCGCGAGTCAGGAAAACAAGGCAAGCGATACGAAAACTCAAGAGCTGGTGGGATGAAGAGGTTAAGAAGGCCATAAAGAAACGCCAGGAAGCCTCCAGGGAACACAGGTATTCCAAAAGTAAGGGAGAACCTGAAGCAGAAGTAGAGAGGAAATGGGTAAACTACATAAAATGTAAAAGGGAAGCATCTTATTTGATCAACGAGAAAATCAAGACAAAAGGGTCCCAATGGCTGTCAAAAATAAGCAATAAAAAAGATAAACAGGCAGCTAGAAAATTCTGGCAACATCTGAACTCCTTGGGTAATAGGACAAGCCTAGAGCAGAGGTATATAGTAACAGCTCAAGGTACTCGGTTAGAAGGAGAGGCGGCAATGGAGCATATAGGAACCATGATGAGGGAAAATTTACAAAACAGACAAATGGTACATGCAGTACGTCGCAGAGGGATAGCCCGGTCAACCCACTGCTTTCGCTTGGACAAAAAGAGTGGGAAAGGGCGGAGAAGAGGGTACCAAGTAGCACATCGGCAGGCCCCGATGGTATTCCAATTATGTTAATAAAGAAATTGGGCCCGAAATCTAAGAAAGCATTGAGGGAGGTGGTGAGCAAAATGCTAGTGGATGGTAAAGTACCTGACGAATGGAGGCTAAGTAGGATGAGAATGATATATAAGGGAAAGGGGGACAAAGCTGACATAAATAACTACCGGCCTATAACAGTGACGTCAGTGGTTTACAGGGTAGTTATGCAGATTATAAAGGACAGACTGCAGGCATGGGTAGAGAACGAGGGGGTACTTGGAGAGCTACAAAATGGGTTCCGGAAGCATAGGAGGCTAGAAGACAATCTGTTCTCGCTAACACAGTGCATTGAAATAGCTGAAAAGAAACACAGACCCCTATGGCTGGCTTTTTTGGACATCAAGGGAGCCTATGACAGTGTACTTCAAGAGGGCTTGTGGGGCATTCTGGAAACTTCAGGAGTGCAAGATGGAGTAACCAATTTCTTAAAAGATATCTATAAAGGTAACCGGGTGATTATACAATGGGAAAAGCAGGTTTCGGAGCCTGTGATGATTCGGCGGGGGCTTAGGCAGGGGTGCCCATTGCCACCTCTGATGTTTATGCTGTACCTACAAGGTCTAGAGGCCAAAATACAGCAAAGCGGACTCGGCTTCAACCTATCATTTCTCAAGCAAGGAAAATTGATTGAACAGTCATTACCAGGACTGATGTACGCGGATGATATTGTATTAATGGCTGACAATGCAGAAGATCTGCAGGAATTAATGGACATATGTGGTACAGAAGGAGACAGGTTAGGCTTGAAGTTTAGCAAAGAAAAATCAGCAGTCATAATTTTTAATGATAACAGTTGCGGCGAGCATAAGATACAGGAGGCCACGCTGGAGATAGTCGATAAATACAAGTACCTTGGGGTGTGGATAAATAATGGCATTGAGTATCTGACAGAGTACGAAAAATATCTAACGACTAAAGGTAACAGAAGTGCAGCGATTATGAAGAGTAGGGCACTGTGGAACTACAATAGGTACGAGGTAGTACGAGGGATATGGAAGGGGGTAATGGTACCAGGCCTGACTTTTGCCAATGCAGTTCTATGTATTAGAACAGAGACCCGGCAACAGTTGGAAATTAGGCAACGTGGTGTGGGTAGGCTCGCTCTGGGAGCACATGGCAAGACACCAAATCTTGGAGTGCAGGGGGATCTGGGATGGTCTTCTTTCGAGGGCAGAGAGGCTAGTAGCAAGATAGCATTTGAGGAGCGATTGAGAAAAATGGGGGAAATTCGGTGGGCCAGGAAGGTTTTCAGTTACTTATACACGAGGAATGTTGACACGAGGTGGAGGAAGCGAACTAGAAAATTGACAAGCAAATACTTGGGCAGTAGCGGGGGAACAAGTAAGGAATCATCTGTCAAGAAAAAGGTTAAGGAGGCAGAGAGGGGTATGTGGAGTACAGAGATGCAAACCAAATCGGCATTGGAGACATACAGGACGTTTAAGCAAGAAATAGCCAAAGAAAATATTTACGATAACTCTAAGGGAAGCTCATTATTGTTCGAAGCCAGGACAGGTGTACTGAGGACTAAAACGTACCGAGCCAGATACCAGGAGATAGATTTGGTGTGCGAGGCGTGTAGAGAGGAGGAGGAAACGGCGGAACACCTGATACTTGCTTGTAAACAACTCCACCCTGCAGTTGAATCTAACGGGGAACTATTCAAAGCCTTGGGTTTTAAAGACAGTGAAAGTGGAATAGACTTTGAACAGGTAGAAATAACTAAACGGAGGCTATCTGATTGGTGGACAATATCAACGCAAAAGTAAAGGAGTAAATACATAGGTATGCATGCATATAGAACCATTAAAGGCTAGGTGGCGCGCGCCGCCGCCGCCCGATTAAAAGGGTTGAGCCACAATCATCCATCCATCCATCCATCCATCCGTGTTCCAGCATAGAGTTTCCTTCCAGCACTCCCGGCCGTCATCGCAAAAAGAGGCGCGTTTTCGCCACCGGACGATGCACTACCCTATTCCAGTACACCATACCACTACTGCCGCTGCCGCTACCGCTGCCGATATGGCCAGAGTTCAGTTGGTTCAGTTTCGTAATGCAGTAGGGCAAAAATAAAGTCCTTTACCGCCCTGGTATACTCTATACCTTGGCGCAAAACATTTACCGAAAGCAACGTAGTCTTTAGTACTCTTCACTGTGTGCCATGCTGCACACAAGTCGGCTATTCAATCGTGCTAATTTCAGAAAGTAATTTCAGTATTAACGCGACCGAACACCTGTGTGTGTGATTATGCCGTAACGTGCATAATTCACTTAAAAATATTTGTAAATCAACCTTGCACTTGCCGCTGCTCTCTCTTTGCTCAAACTTATCAAAAATATAAAATTTTATGTTCTAGATCATTCTAGTTAATACATTGCACAGTTATCTGTCAGATTTTCAAGAAAAAGAATGCAAAGTTGTCCTTGTTTAGTGAGATATAGTGAGATGCAAGCTGCTGCCAAGCATAAATTTGTGTCACCGCCTCTAGGCAGCTGCAGAAAACAGCCGCACAGGCAGGGTTTTTGCGTGTCTTCCGCTCCTCTAGAACATTCAACACATCCTCAGAGATTGGAAAAGTCAGCGCGCGCCGCCCAATGTCGGAAACAAAGTTTTCAGACTCGTCTACTCATAGGTTCTTAATCACATTTATGCACACGGCCGTTCAAACTCACCGACACTCACGTGCACAGCGACTTCAGCTCATACTCACTACTCATCCTTGCTCATTTAGTTACGGCAGCTTATATTAACTGAAACTCGCATTCACGCCAATCTACACTAAACCGCACTCCCTCATCACAACTCTCACGTCCACTTAAAAATTCACTCATTTACACATATATGTATCTAGACGGGTATCCTAGAATTGTAAAGGCATGGAGGAAGGAACTAGGAGAGGCCCTACACGGGTGCGCTTTTACAATTGATGGTAGGTACAGCGGGGCGTGGCGCTTTTGACGGCGTTCGACGTTTCTGCGCAGGCGCGAGTAAGAGCGGGTGCGAGAGAGAAAATCTAAGGGCCTTTGCTCCTTGAATGTGAGTCAACCTAGGCACTACGGTGGAGAAGTTTCTTTGCGCGTGTAGCATGCGCTGTCCCTAGGCGTGCCGGCATGGCGGAGGGGGGTCGAGTTTGTTTACTCTCCGCCCGCCGCTGACTGCCCGCGCGGCGAGGGAGTGGGCACGCACGCCCCGTTTGGTGATCACTGTCTCTGAAGGGGCAAGGTTCTTACTGGTGTTGTAGAAGTCGCGGGTCACTCTGTTAGTCGCGACAATGGATAGCATTTTTACAAGCACTGCTCCAGGAGGGCAGATGTAACCGGCAAACCGAGGCCTCAGGAGAGCACCTGAGGTTATATTAAGGTATCTCCGGGGCACCCAAGCGGCAGCGGGGGGATCAAAGCTAGAAGCAGGGCGGCCCGTGGGTTGGGGCTGCGGAGGCCGAAACGTGCCAGGGGGTGTTCGCTTAACAAATTGGCTGTCCGCAATAGCGGACAGCCGATCTTACACTCTCCTGGCACGCGCAGCTTTGATGTCTAGCTTTGATGTCCCCGTTGCCGCTTTGGCGTCCTGGAGGCGCCTCCAATAATGCGAAATAGTGACACGTTTTCATTAGCAAACAACACGATTGAGTAAATATAGTTGCATCGAGCCGCCAACTTGCGATGCTAGGTTCAGCACTACCACGCCCCGCGACTTCTGCCGGCGAGCCTAGGGACAAGCGCATACAACACGCTCTAAGAAATTCCTCCGTAGTGCCTAGGCAGAATCGTATATTCAAGGAGCACTCGCTCTTACTCGCGCATGCGCGCAAATGTCCGTCGCCTCCGCAAGTGCCACGCCCCGCTGTACCTACTAGCAATTGGAAATATGCTACCTACTGGGATGACTACCTACTGGGCGTCCTACTGGGCTACCTACTGGGATGACTCATCACATCGGCACGAGTGGCGGCCGTGTGTTCGACGGTGCGCCCTGACGTCACTGTCGTCAGGCGCTTGAGGTGGCCGCCTGATTGAGCGCTGTGTGGCCTGACGTCACTGTCGCAAGGCAACCGTATGCTTGGGTGTGGTGCGGAGGCGGTGGAGGCAGTTTACTTTGAGGTATCGTGCGGGAAGGATGCTTCGTCTTACCAAACCAGTGTCTCCCAACACGCGACGTGCGGCAGCCGCTGAGCGCAAGCGACACTCAAGAGAGGTATACGTCGCATGCATCAGGGCGGCGAGGCGCGTCCGACACCACAGAGTCCAGCGGCGCGACGGGCCAACGCAAGAGAGGCAATGCGTTTGAAGCGACTCGCTGCATCTCCGGGTACCAAGGCAAATGAAGCTCGGAAGCGGCGTGACCGCCATCTTGGCGGGGCAAGCCGAGCAAGTACAAGTCAATCGACCGAAGTGGATGATGAGGGTGGCCAGCTACACCCCGACACCGCCATGGAAGACGCGTCTCCTCCTGATCCACAAACGGCGCTGCAACAGTCCGGCGCTGCAACAGTCCGGCGCTGCAAAGCAGCCATGCTGGATGTGGACCCCAAAGCACAAGGAGTTCACCGGCCATGAATTGCAAGCCGACATCCTCCCAGATGACAGCTTTGAAATGGTGGACTCAGAAGACATCGAAACGATAGACATAGGCGTAAACGATGTTGCAGACATTTAATAAACAAAGATTCACATAACAGTGTACGAGTCGTGTGCCTCCGTGGTGTTTCTGACGCACCAAATCGCCATTGGCAATGGTGTCAGGCTTCCGCCGTTTCACTCTTTAGTCTCGACAAAGTGTCTTCCGTTTTTTAGCATGCTGCAAGTAAGCTGAAAATCCTTCGAGGCATTTCAAGTGCAAGACATTTCAGAAGCTGCATTATCGACTCTGGAACTATGTCCAAAATTTTATTTCATTTCGCATAGAACTCCAGTGAACGCCGAGTTGACAAGAATATGCATTAGAAAAAGTCAAACTGTTTACAACTGTACAATGTTCTCCACACAGGGGAAATATTCCTAAAGAAGAACACCTTCGTCATTTTATTAAGTCCCCATTATGGGCCTTCGAGCCATTCCTCAATAAGTACATATTGTCATCATCATTAAGTTCCAATGAACATTTTACAGCAAGTACATGTTATAGAAAAGTACAAGTGGATGCAAGCAGGTAAACTTACACAGGACAGCGAACAGTGAAGTACAAAAGTAACGGTGATGAAACAGTGATCAAGATTTAACATCGCAGCCACGTGCGGTGGTGGCGTCCGATCAATGCCCAATCTTGCTGAAGGGAGGTCGAGGATCTGCTTTGCTTGGCTGAGTAGTGGTACGCAGTTTTAGCGCTAACATGAATAATGAATGTAGACAGGTGTTTGAATATAAGCTTGGTGCCATGCCAGCACTATTTCAATGGATATGCTGATACGCATGATGCTCACAAGCTAGCGGAAATGTGTTATTGCCTTCACACCATATGCTTTTTGTAACGGTACGCTGATGCTTCGCATTAGCCATTATGAATAACTTGATAAACAAGGAAGATATGGATAAAGAAAATATACGAACAGAGACCCCTCAGATTAGAAAAGGTGACGAGGCGAGGGCCACAGACCACTGGACGCCCTTCAATTAAGGGGAACGCCCAGAGCCAAAGTTGGAAGGATTTTGGAAAAATTGGCGACCATCACTGTGGAACCATCGACGAGCTTTCTGAAGAATTCACAGCTGAGACGAGGCCAGCCAGCAAGAATTCCGTGGAGGAAGTGAGAACGCACCCAGCTAAAAATATGCAAACAACCAGATGAAGTGATCGAAGTCGCGCACGCACGCTCGCACGCACGCACGCACACAGTGCGAACGAGCATCAGCGTACCATTATGAGAGCACACGATGTAAATTAACGTGCACCAACCTACAGATTGACGGAGCAACGTACCACAGATGAGCCAGCATGTTACCTGGAATTGTTTATGGTCCGCTCGTCAAACAGTCAGGGACTATGAATACGAGTCTTTATCGAACGGCCATGATACAGCTACAGGGCGGAAAGAACTCTCACAGGGATGTCGTGGTCGGTGTTCGTGTCCCGACTCCGCAGTAGTGCAGCGTCATCGAGGCAGCGCAGAGCATGGCAGAGAGGGACTTTTCCTACGGCTCAACGTCAGCGGGCGTAGCAATGTAACAAACTGTCTAGTGAGCAAGGCTTGCCGCACTACGATGAGCACTGGACGTTATGGCCTACTACGCAGGCGGGACAAATCTTCATGGGCGGCGGATGTGAAGACAAGGGTTGCAGACTGAAACGACAAAAAAAAAAGTGTGTTAATTAGCCGTCAGCACACCGTCGCAGCACGGGTCGGAAGAATTCTGATTAACCTACGCGCAGTCGACGTACTGCAGGGCGGGTCGTGCAGGGATCTTCGTTGGCCAGGAAACCAGTAGCTGAGTGGCTGCAGGAGAAGTGCACAGACGGCCAGCCACGACACGACAGGCGATGAACGGCATCCGTCTGGGGCACGGCAGGGCACAGGGACGTTGCAGGAGCGCGCTGGAAGCGGAGGCCTACACTCTAAAAACAGTTGCACCCTTTGGGGTGTATATTTGCCACAACAATGATCGTCATATATCTTGTCCGCATTTCCTTTCTTTAACGCGGCGAGCCCGGTACTTCCCAGTTACGAACGGCATGCTCGTTATCAGCATGACATAGAATTCCCGACAGGAAAGTAACGAGCGCACCGTTTTCAAGAAAGGAAATGCGGGCAAGACAGATGACGATTATCGTTGTGTGGCAAATATACACTCCAAAGGGTAAACTTTTCTTAGAGTGTAGGGTGCGTATACCTGAAACTAAAAAAAAAAAGGGGCAGCTTTTCAAATTAGGAATATAACCAGAAAGTAGGTAATCACTACGACAAGCGTCATCGCACGAGCCGTGGGAGATGAACTCTGCAAACATGGTCCACGTGTCGAGCGACAAAAACACAGCGTGGCACAAGGAAAGGAAAATAAAAAAGAAAAGTGGCCGCGTACTTTGGCTGCAACGCGCCGCGCTGCGGACCGAAGGCAACGTCCCTGCTTCAGCGTAGCTAGATGAACTGGAAGCAATACGCCACTGGTTAGCCTGACGCTAATTCCGGATGCCACCGACTTCGGCGATTCCACATTTCGCGCCCTTTCGCGCGCGTGGACGCGAAATTGTGGCCGGGAAGGGTTAGCACTCGGAACGGGCCGATGGCCGTGTCGCAAACGAGAGAGAGGACCCCTGCCAACTGTAGCCTGCGCAGTGTCAGCTACCTGTCTAGTGTTAAGCCTGTTAAACATGCCTAGTGTTAAGCCTGAAGCTAGAATCGCCCCACCCCGTCCTCTCGGCAACTCCGTCACGGTGACGACCCGACGTGGCTGCGGCCGTTCAAGGAAGCTCGTGCCTGATGAAGCACTACAGTTAACTGCACATAATTTGCCAATGTGGCCAATCAGTTTTGAGGAATGGCCGCGCCGCCCTCGCAAGCTAAACAGTCCCACCTCGGCGATTAGATGCCGAAGGGACGCTGCGGCGACAGTTGCTGCGTTGTCCCTCAGGGCAATGCCATGCTCACTTGGTAGCACGAGCTGCACCTACCGTTGGGAATAAAAAAAAAGGCAAGTCATGGCAAGCACGGGCGTTTTGAAACCTAGCGTATTTGCACGTAAATATTGCAAGCTCTAATACAACGAGATGACGTAGGGCTTTCGGTTCCAGAAAAGTAAAGATCACGATGCATATCTATATGCATAATATGTATTAGGAATATCACGCGATCTGGCGTCGAAAAAGAAAAAAAATACGCATGCATCGCAGGGCTTTATTCATCGTTACTGTGAAATACGGTCTCAAAACGAAGTAACACTGCGGGCTCGGACGCCTCACTGTCGGCGAGAGCGGCGTCATGCGTTGCTCTAACGAAATTTAGAGGACAAACAGCACCCCAAGTATACTACAGCGACACAATCGAACGGGACAGCCTTTCGCGGACTGTGCGGCGAATCACCGCGCGACTTCGAAGACAGCCTGACGCGCCTGCACATCGACGTCTATTGTCTTGCGCAGAGCTGCGATGCTTACACTGCGAGCACGTTCACGCGGCACTAATGGCGTTGGAAATCAGAATACGGCGCAAAAGTACGCAGTGACAGCGGGCACGGAGAGCTGCAGGTGAGCGGCCTTTCCAGGACCCCTGCGGTGCAAGACAGCGCTGTCTAACGTTAGCCGCTGCTCGAGTAGCACTGCGCACGTGCTAAGAAAATGAAACAAAAAGAGCTGGGCGCCTGACCGCTTCACTGTCCAGTTCCCGCCTTGTGCGCTCGCTTCCCGCCGCCATGTCCGCGTAAGTGGTTTTAATACGAGGCGCGGTCACCCCGCCATCACTCTCGCTTGCTTGCCTGGAAGCCGTAGCAGCGTCATTTTAAAGCCACAATAAGGATGAAGCACGGCCACGGCGACAAGAAGCGAAGGCACGAGGTGGGAACCGGTCAAGGAAGCGATGAGCAGGCAGCTGACTCTTTGCCGCGCGTGGGCAGTGGACACCAAACTCGAGCCCAGCGGTTAGGTTAAGACGAGTTGCTCCGCAGGGCCCCGGCAGCAGGCCCTATGCAAGGCCGCCTACCTCCGTACAGAACAGCGTCAAAGACGATATAATCTTGCCACGAATCCGAAGACTTCTCGAGGCGCGCGGTACCACGGTCCTCTTGCACGCGAGGCGGATGCTCTACCTCTACGCCACTGCTGCACCGGTGCACCGGAGTTAGAGGTAAGAAAGAAAATAGAGGAATTCCGAATCAAGCTACAGAACAGGTATTCGGCCTTAACTCAGGAAGAGGACCTTAGTGTTGAAGCAATGAAAGACAATCTTATGGGCATCATTAAGGAGTGTGCAATAGAAGTCGGTGGTAACTCCGTTAGACAAGACACCAGTAAGCTATCGCAGGAGACGAAAGATCTGATCAAGAAACGCCAATGTATGAAAGTCTCTAACCCTACAGCTAGAATAGAAATGGCCAAACTTTCGAAGTTAATCAACAAGCGTAAGACAGCAGACATAAGGAAGTATAATATGGATAGAATTGAACATGCTCTCAGGAACGGAGGAAGCCTAAAAGCAGTGAAGAAGACACTAGGAATAGGCAAGAATCAGATGTATGCGTTAAGAGACAAAGCCGGCAATATAATTACCAATATGGATGAGATAGTTCAAGTGGCTGAGGAGTTCTATAGAGATTTATACAGTACCAGTGACACCCACGACGATAATGGAAGAGATAATAGTCTAGAGGAATTCGAAATCCCACAGGTAACGCCGGAAGAAGTAAAGAAAGCCTTGGGAGCTATGCAAAGGGGGAAGGCAGCTGGGGAGGATCAGGTAACAGCAGATTTGTTGAAGGATGGTGGGCATATTGTTCTAGAGAAACTGGCCACCCTGTATACGCAATGCCTCATGACTTCGAGCGTACCGGAATCTTGGAAAAACGCTAACATAATCCTAATCCATAAGAAAGGGGACGTCAAAGACTTCATCATCATCATCATCATCATCATCATCAGCCTGGTTGCGCCCACTGCAGGGCAAAGGCCTCTCCCATACTTCTCCAACAACCCCGGTCATGTACTGGGCCTCTTCGATTTTCGGAGTTCTGGCAGCCCGCTGGCAGCCAGATGGCAGCCAGCTAGTTCCGGTTCTGACAGGAAGTCACGTGGGCTGGGATCCCAAGACAACCCGAACCTGCCCGAAGTTTGCAAAATCGAACGCCGCTACAGCTGGCCAAATGTAAACATGCTATCAGCATGGCAGCGCCCGGCGAGGCCGGCGCGCGCTCGGCGTAGTCGGCCCATTTATGCGTTACCAGCTTGAAAATATATAGTTGCATTCAGGAATACGATCACTTTCGCGCGACTCGGCGCAGGACGCGTACTGGGCCAACCTCGCCTTGCGCAGCGCAACAGGTGGCCTCCGACGCGGCGGATGACAAGACGCGAAATCGTGATTGTATACTCGAAAGCGATAGTTGGAGGATCCCTGTTCGCGGCGATCACGTCGCCCACTGGCGACATTGATGAGTTGGCGCTGTGTCATTACAAGACATGAAAAAGCAGGTTATCGGGTACGTCTCATACGCATAAAATTTCGCGCCTACCTGCTTGCACGGGCTTCGATTTCAGAAAGTTTGTTGTGGCTGGTGGTGCTTCTCATTTTGACCCCAAGGAGCTGGGGACGCGGCTGGCGCATGAAAATGCACGTCGCCTGTGACCAGCGAAACGTTTCACACGAAAAACATTGGTCGCAATCATGAGAGCAATAAGCCAATGTACGTACGTGTGTGTCTAATGTACCGAGTGCAATCAGTGTATTCTTATATCAACGGCCTGAAGTTCGAACACATCGGTTTCGAGCTGCCACCTAAGCATACGACGGACAGACGGAGCGAACATGGGCTAGCTGCAAAGCTTTCGCTAATTGCAGAGAAAGGAGAGATATATACATACGCGAGATATGTGAGAAGGAACGCCACCAGTGAAAGACGAACCCAAAATGTACAGCAATGTGTGGATGAGCGTCTACAACTTTCGTGGAACACGATGCAGTTAACATGCACGCATGAGAGCGCGGCGCTCTGTTCACCGCCGCGAAGAAGCAATCAGGGGACACACACACAAAAGCTTCAAGCGGTTCACCACGGCTCGTATCACACCGCTTCGCGATGCGCAACGGAGCGTTAGCACCTAAAAAGATAACGCTAGAAGTAAGGAAATCGGAAGATGACCGTAGACAGTTGGCTGAGCGAGGTAAATGTAAGTCCTCAAGCGCCCGCGTTGCAATCCGTGAAGTCCCAGCAAAGATGGCGGCGAGCGCCCATCGCCTCTTTTAGTCGTCTGCTAGCCAGAGAACTTCCAGAGAGCAGCCAGACCAAAATCGTCCTGGCAGGTTCTGGCAGCCCGCGGGTAGCCAGAACCGTCCAGCCCGAGCAAAACGAACGCCCGGCGGAAGTGCGTCGCGCGGTGGGCGGAGCAACCCGAGAAAAACGAAGGCGCTCTGGCTGGCTCTGGCAGCCCGCGGGTAGCCAGAAGTGTAAAATCGAAGAAGCCCACTAATTGTGGCCATGCCGTCCCTGCAAACTTCTTAATCTCATCCGCCCAGCAGCGGTGCAGCGGTGGCGTAGAGGTAGAACACCCGCCTCGCGGGCAAGAGGTTCGTGGTTCGAATCCCGGTGCCGGCAATTTTCCACCGGATAAAAAAAAATCCGCGTGTTGATAAAATTGCACAAAGAGGCCTGGAGTGTGGCCTGATCCCGGTGACCAGAACCGGTAACGCACTCCCTCACCAGAGCAGGATTGGCCACCCTGGTGCAGTACTTGGCCACAACCTCCTATATGAACACAACAATCAAGCCAAAGACTTGAAAAATTATGAACCAATCAGCTTACTGTCCGTTGCCTACAAAGTATTTACTAAGGTAATCGCAAAAAGAATCAGGAACACCTTAGACTTCTGTCAACCAAAGGACCAGGCAGGATTCCGTAAAGGCTACTCAACAATAGACCATATTCACACTATCAAACAGGTGATAGAGAAATGTGCAGAATATAACCAACCCTTATATATAGCTTTCATTGATTACGAGAAAGCGTTTGACTCAGTCGAAACCTCAGCAGTCATGGAGGCATTACGGAATCAGGGTGTAGATGAGCCATATGTAAAAATACTGGAAGATATCTATAGCGGCTCCACAGCCACCGTAGTCCTCCACAAAGAAAGCAACAAAATCCCAATAAAGAAAGGCGTCAGACAGGGAGATACGATCTCTCCAATGCTATTCACAGCATGTTTACAGGAGGTATTCAGAGACCTGGAGTGGGAGGAATTGGGGATAAAAGTTGATGGAGAATACCTTCGCAACTTGCGATTCGCTGATGATATTGCCTTGCTTAGTAACTCAGGAGACCAATTGCAATGCATGCTCACTGACCTGGAGAGGCAAAGCAGATGGGTGGGTCTGAAAATTAATCTGCAGAAAACTAAAATAATGTTTAACAGTCTCGGAAGAGAACAGCAGTTTACGATAGGTAGCGAGGCACTGGAAGTGGTAAGGGAATACATCTACTTAGGGCAGGTAGTGACCACGGATCCGGATCACGAGACTGAAATAACCAGAAGAATAAGAATGGGCTGGGGCGCGTTTGGCAGGCATTCTCAAATCATGAACAGCAGGTTGCCACTATCCCTCAAGAGAAAAGTGAATAACAGCTGTGTCTTACCAGTGCTCACGTACGCGGCAGAAACCTGGAGGCTTACGAAAAGGGTTCTATACTTAAATTGAGGACGACGCAACGAGCTATGGAAAGAAGAATGATGGGTGTAGCGTTAAGGGATAAGAAAAGAGCAGATTGGGTAGAAACGCGAGAGAATGACATCTTAGTTGAAATCAAGAAAAAGAAATGTACATGGGCAGGACATCTAATCAGGAGGGAAGATAACCGATGGTCATTAAGGGTTACGGACTGTTTTCCAAGGGAAGGGAAGAGCAGCAGGGGACGGCAGAAAGTTAGGTGGGCGGATGAGATTAAGAAGTTTGCAGGGACAACATGACCACAATTAGCACATGGCCAGGGTAGTTGGAGAAGTATGGGAGAGGCCTTTGCCCTGCCGTGGGCGTAACCAGGCTCATCATCATCATAATCATTATTATTATTATGAATTTACATGCATCTTGGACGAAGATAAAAAAAAGTAAGAAGACAACACAAAAGCGAACGACGACCGCAACATAGCAAGCACAGTTACCTTCGATAATATTCTATCCCACAGTGACATTCTAATGTCACGAAAATAAAGCAGGTGTGCTGTCCCCGCTTCTTGACCTGAACATAAAGAAAAAAAAGTCACCATGCCGGTGCTCATGCAATACCTAACGCCTTTCTTGTGAGGTATGCCGAGCGATGCGCTCTGCTTCATATATGAGAAATTTCTCACCCGGAAATTCAATTGGATTGGAAGCATGCAATAATTATTCCTAAATCAAAAGATCGGTTGTTCCTTCCTCCGATCCCTCCGATATCAGTACTTCGTACGTCACCAAAAACACAGGAACACCTCGACTCATCTCAGAACCTATCCGACGATGAATTATGACATTAACGCGATTAGCATTCAAGCACTGTAGCTACCATTGGTATTGCTGAAGACACCTTTGTTTGGAATCTGTGGTGGTCGAAGCTCTAGGGAAACTCGAAGGCGTAGAGAACCAAGGGATCGAGAGCAGCCTCCACCACTTGCGAGACAGCTGTTAAGCCTCAACGGTTTATTCAACAGGTCGTGCGCTGAAGCTGATGACAATGGCCATGATGATGAATATATACAGAAGAAGAAGAAGAAGAAGAAGGGGTAATATAATGCTCACAATATACTTAAAGCGCAACGTTGTGAAAGATATGGCTTCTGGTGTAGGCAAAGCTTCAAACAGATTAACATTCAGCAATTACTTCGTCAAGTACTATTCAGGGTTCTTGCAAAAATTTTCAGTAGCATACGGTGCTAGAGTTGCCCTGGCGCTAGTCACCTCAATTCCAACATCGTGAAAGAGAATTTTGCCATATAGTAACAAAATAATCGCTCAGCAAGCGCTGACAGCTGGTATTCTAAGTCATCACGCGTAAAAAGTTGAGTTCAGGTCTCCGAGGATCGAGTAGGTTAATTGTCACTATGTGGAAATGTCGCATACCCTTCTGGAGGATTGGCCAAGAATAGAGCTGCGCGGAATGAACAATTCTCAATCGCCCATCCCGAAATATGAACAGCCAGATCAGAGGGGAAAGCAAGATACCGTATTTGCTTGTGTAAGGCACGCCCGCGTGTGAGGGAAGAGCCCAGCGGGAAATGCAGAACACCAGAACAGCTAATGCACTCGCACGTCGGAATTTATTTCTCTTGTTTTCGGACAAACATAAGGCCAAGTAAAAGAGAGCGTAAAAGCATGTAGTTCTTTTTCACCACCGGCTAGGGTCTTTAAATATTTTGACTGTGGCTTGGCGTCGCTTTTACAATAAAGTTCTTTGCTTTCTGCTTCAAAAGGGAAGATAGTGCTGCGTGTGACCACTGCGGCAGCGAGGCAGCGATTGAACAATCTTTGCCTTTGTCCCCCATACAGCGCAGACTGGCAATCACTCGCGACCACGCTGGCCCGTCTTGATGACCGGCCGCTTTCGTAGCAGATCTGTGCAGGAACGCCAGCCTATGCAGTCGTCACACCATGAGTAGGCCAAGGCACTCTTGAAATTTTGGCGTTCGAGTGGCCTATTAAAGAGACTATCGTTCTCACGGTTTTTCCCATACTCCCCTATTTATTTTTCGCGCATTTGCTTTTTTGTCTCCGCTTTTTCTTTTCTGTCTTTTATTTCCCCTTACTCTATCCCAAGTGCAGGGCAACAAACCAGGATCTGTTGCAGTTAACCTCCCTGCCTTTCCCACCCCGTTTATCTCTGTCTCTCTTGGCGGGGAAAACTGCATATTATTCACAGGACAATGCGATTCCGCATCTCACAATTAAGAAGTTATGGGGTTTTACGTGCCAAAGCATCTTTCTGATTATGAGGCACACCGTAGGGAGGACTCCGGAAATTTCGACCACCTGGGGTTCTTTAACGTGCACCTGAATCTAAGTACCGGGTGTTTTCGCATTTCGCCATCATCGAAATGCAGCCGCTGTGGCCGGGATTCGATCCCGCGACCTCGTACTCAGCAGCCTAAAGACATAGCCACTGAGGAACCACGGCGGGTCGCATCTCACCATCGTGGCTAGCTTTCCGAGGATCCTTCTGGGGCACGTGCTGAACGAGAAATGTCTTGCGATTGTGTGCAATTTATAGGCCTGCAAAAAAAAAAAAAAAAAGAACGGTGTCCGTGACGCACAGACTTATTGTTGCGTGAATTTTTCTAAGCATTATACGAAGAATTCGCGACCACGAAGTCTTACCATACATTCTCCCCACTTTATTATTCAACGTTTTTTTTTGTCACCCTGCTTAGAGCCATGGTCGCACACACGTGGCAGTCAGACGCGAAGAGCGGTAACGAGAGCTGCCAACTCTTCCCAGATGCATCTCATTGAGTGGTCACCGAGCTGCTGTGTTGCGCCTTACTGTCTTTCACTCACGCCTTTGTGTCAGTTGCTGGAGCGGCGGCCCAACCGCCAGGTGCACAATCACTCTGCCGCAGAGGGCCCTTTCTTCATCTGGTTTTCGAGCAGCCTGCCTTTGCGGACCTCGTTGCGCATCTGTTCCCTCAGCAACTTTGCCTCCATTCTTAGCACGGTGGAAAGCTGCTCATAAATAGCTACTCGGAGCTTCTGCTCGGCGCATGCGCACGAGGTGGACATAATTTGCAGAGCTTGCACGGATTTCGCGGGACTCCCGATGGTCTGACCACCGCATCTCAAGCGTGAACGCAAATGCCCCTCGACCTCGCTGTATTCGTCGTCACCTCTTCTCGGGCGTCCTTCGTCCTCGTCCGATGCGTCATTGTCGCTGTCATCGTGAAGTGACTCAACCATGTCGGCTTCCTCGACACACGTGGCTGCCGCACTAGGTTTTCCTGGTCCGCTGGTCGGTTTCTGACTGCCGAATAGGCTCGGCACACAATGTGATGGGCCTGCGTCCTCCTCTGGTACTCCAGCTACTTCTGCGGTCCTCGAGGTGGTCTCGTGGGCTGATCTGCTGTCCCCATCCGATTTAGTGGCACTCACATTAACGGCTGGCGACGATGCTCGAGGGCGAGGCGAATACTCTTCACACAAGATAACATCGGGGCTATGCAATGACAAATATTCTGCATGCTCGGCTGCATTGTCTCCGTGCTGCTCCTGTTGGTGTTCACTAGCACCTGTGCTGGTCCCTTTCACACCCTGGCTTAGATCTGTAGGCGTGTGTTGACTCGAGAGAGGTTGGTCGTGCGGCGGCCTGCAAAAGAAAGATATGTTACCCCTCGCGTCCGAGTGGCATGGAGCCCTCAGCAACTCGATGACGCTCGCGACATCTGACAGGCCATCAGAGAGACGAATGCGAAACACGAAATCTTTGAAGTGATTCGTTTACTGCTCATTACTGTTGCATAGGTATAACTTAATTTCAGCTTACTGCCAGCGTCGTTTTGTAGCTAAACGTTATATAGGTCAGGCCTTGGTTTGTTTCTGGCTACTCAGTCTGTTTTAAACGGTCAACCTGTGTACAGCGTATCGTGTGTGTCCAAACTCCTCAGCTCACCATAATAGCTGGTCGTGCGAATCTATAACAATTACTTCGTTTCATACACATACACGGCGTTCTCTTAATTGAAGCCCTCACAATCAGTGCAACTACAGGATTCCATATTGCCTTCTGCATAGTCAAGAATACTGCGTCCCTCTAACAGGCTACCTTTACTAAAATGCATCATTACGGTTAGTGCTTACCATTTCAGTGCAATGATAGAAGCTTTCTCTCAGAAGGCTCCCAAGTTTACGTCTGGCTTCAGAAGCCATTGAAAACGCGGGGAAGGCGGGAGATGGATATTTAAGATGATGAGAAAAACAAGTACACTTGTCGAAACGTTGGCTCCTGCTTTCACATTGTTGTCGTTTTGCTCATCGTCTTCAGAAGCCATTGCATTTTACCTTTCGCTACGGGTACACCCAAGATGAAGCTGGCAATCATTATAAAACCCCTTTGAATTATAAGCAGTCCCACTGCGGTGGATAAACGAAAGACAGGGATGTCGCTGGTGTAGACACAATTTTGTTTCGCTTGTTGCTGTAACATTTAGATTGTTCAGGACACGCAAATTGTTGATATCAACCAAACCGGCTCTTGGATCCCATACGCAACACTAAATCATTCTTTGACGGCCATTGGCGATGCGTTATATGAGAGTCGTAGGGGAAACGCATCACAGAATATGTTATCCGGGCCCTTGCACGCCTGAAGAAGTTTGAGGTAACAGTACAACTGCTGATGTCAGCTGCACTTGTAAGCGAGCGATCGAGACATACATTTTTGCTGTTACAAATGTGGAAGCTTGTAGAAGGAAGCTTGTCGCAAGCTTGCCGATTCCTTAAAAGCCTTTGGATTGCTAGCTCCTTTTTTTTTCTTCTTTCTTTACCTCATGCCTCGCGCACTCCCTGACTAGGTTCCTCATCCACCGCTGCCTTCTGGAAGTGTTTTGGCATCAGGCGTTTTAAAACTTATTCATTCTCGTTTAGATTAGACGAACGAACTGTACTCTTATCATGTGTGTGCATAAACTTCCACCATTCAGGCAAATTCCTAGCGTCGCTCAACGTTTGCCCTTATACAGAGGACGGGAGCAACGCACCTGGCTAGCTCTTCCCGGGAGAGTGACTGGCACATGTGTGCCGTTGGCCCGTGCAGCAGCTGTTCGCCGTCGAGGCTGGTGCGGCACCGTCCGGGGCAGCTGCGGTACCGGCAGCGCCAGCACTTGATGTCTCCGACTGTCCTCTCCGGCACGTAGAGGAATTCGCCGACCTTTTTCATTACCTGCACGGACACGCGATCTAGCTCGCCACTGCGCACGGTATACACGACAAGAATATGCATCGGGTGAAGGATAGCGCGCGCATGTAAGCACACACACACACACACACACACACACACACACACGCACACGCACACGCACACACACACACACACACACACACACACCACCACCACCACCACCACCACCACCACCACCACCACCACCACCACCACCACAACAACAACAACAACAACAACAACAACAACAACAACAACAACAACAACAACAATCATTGTTTAAAAGGACGTGTTTCTGAGATAACCCCTGGACCCACTTTAATGAAATTTGTTGCATTTGAAAGAGAAAGTTAAATTCTAGTGATTGTTGGAAGCGGAATATCAATTTAGGGCCTGAATTTCGTTAAAAAGATCTCCAAAAATTCGAAAATCTGAAAAAAAGAACAGAAGCACGAAGTTTACAAATACCTGTGCACCAAGAACAAATCTCACGGTTCTGTAAATAGCATCCATTAGATCACGCAACGCGGAGAAATTGTATGTGTCACTTTATATATTACGTGAATTTGTTACGTTCTGTACAGGGGTTCTGCAGAAGCTGTATTTCCATATTACTGATTTTTTCTAGATTTATGTGTAGCATACCAATTTTGTCCGCTTTAGATGTACTATCAGGTGCAATTCACAAAATTGTGATATCATATTTCCTTGCTGAGTTACAGAGTTGTAAACTTGATAGTTTAGTTCTCATAAAATTTCAGATTTCGGCCAATATTTAATAAAATTGAACGACCTAAATGCGAAATTCGAAACCAACTGTCCCTAGATGTTAGGTTTTTCTTTTAAATGTAACAGACCTCGTTAAGTTTGCTGCAGTGGTTGCCGAGACAGACGAATTATCCTTTTGCATGTATTTAGATAGGAGCACCCGAGTTAAGCTTCATCTTAAAGGACATTGGGTGAACGAAAGCAAACGCGCAACAACAAAGAATTACAAGACCTGCAGCAATGTGAGTGAGTGAGTGAGTGAGTGAGTGAGTGAGTGAGTGAGTGAGTGAGTGAGTGAGTGAGTGAGTGAGTGAAGAAACTTTATTGCAGGTCCGGCGAGAACTCGAAGTCGTCGCACGCCCGGCTAGTCTCACGTCGGGACCGGCAGGTCTAGCCCACCGGCGCGGTCGCGGGCACGCCGGAGGGCCAGGATTTGCTTTTCTAGAGCGGGGCTACGCAGAAGCTAGTCCCACTCCTCCTTGATGAACTTGGGGTATGTCGACCCGCACTCCCAGAGCATGTGAGCTAGAGTGGAGGTCTGCCCGCAGGACGGGCAGGCGTCGTCGCGATACATGTCGGGGTAAGCCTCGTGGGGAGCGGACAGACACGGATATGTGCTGGTCTGTAAAAGCCGAAGCGAACCGGCTTGCGCCCTATTCAAGTTGCGTTGAGGGGGTGGAAAGACCCTTCTGCGCATGTAGAAATATTTAATAATCTCGTTGTGAGTAGCGGGAGCGTCCCTGTGGCCGTAGGGAGGAGGGGAGTCAGTGCTCCTTAGAGAGGAAGCGCGGTCGGTGAGGTCACGCGCAGCGTCGTGAGCAGACTCATTGAGATTCGGGGGGGGGGGGGGCACATTCCACCGATACTACGTGAGCGGAAAAAGAGTGAATTGAATGGTTTGTTAGAGCATATGGACTCGAGCCGCTAAGAAGACGAACAGCTTCCTTGGCGATGCAACCCTTCTGAAAAGCCCTAATTGCCGTTTTGGAATCACTATAGATTTCGGACCCACGACCGTCTAGCAGGGCGAGGGCGATGGCGACTTGCTTGACGACTCCGGGGTCTGAAGTGCGAATCGAGGCGCTATTGGAAATCTTGCCGCTCGAGTCGACCACAACGACGGCAAAGGTCTTTCCGTCGCTGTACTCCGCGGCGTCGACGAAGCTTGCGCTAATGTCATGTTGCTTGATCTATTTGAGGATGGCTGCTGCTCTGGCCTTGCGTCTGCCCTCGTTGTGGACGGGATGGACGTTTCGAGGCACAGGGGCCACTACGAACTTGTCTCGAGTGCACCTAGAGATCGGGTACTGACCATCGGGAATCCCGCAGGGTGGTAACCCAGCTGTTCGAGGATGCGTTTACCTGCCGCTGTGGTGGTCAGGCGAGTAAGTTGCGCGCGTTCTTGGGGTTCGGCGATCTTCTTGACGGTGTTATGTACCCCCAGCTTCAAGAGATCCTCGGTATGGGTCCTGATGGGTAGCCCAAGAGCCCTCTTGACTACTTTGCGGATGAGAACGTTGAGCTTGTCTCGCTCCGCTCTCAGCCAGTTGTGCATAGAAATCGTGTACGTGAGGTGGCAAAGTACGAAAGCATTGATCAGCCTGAGAAGATTGCTTTCCTTCTTGCCTCGATGCCGGTTTGCGATTCTGCGAACGAGGCGGAAAGCGTTGTCCGTCTTTGCGATCATCTTGCGGAGAGCAGTTTGGTTCCCGCCGTTGAATTCGACAAACATGCCCAAGACCCGAATAACGTCGACTCTGGGTATCACCCCGCCCCCCTCCCCCATCACAAGTGCGAAGTCTGATGCTGCTTTCGGAGACTGGCTTCCGATCATGTGGCCAAAGGTGACTTAAAAAAATTATAGGGTTCTACGTGCCAAAACCACTTTCTGATTATGAGGCACGCCATAGTGGAGGACTCCGGAAATTTCGACCACCTGGTGCACCTAAATCTAAGCACACGGGTGTTTTCGCATTTCGCCCCCATCGAAATGCGGCCGCCGTCGCCGGGATTCGATCCCGCGACCTCGTGCTCAGCAGCCCAACACCATAGCCACTGAGCAACCACGGCAGGTGCCAAAGGTGACTTCAAGGTGACACATGTCAGATGTGAGTTTTGCGATCCTAAAGATGAGTCTCAAGAGGACAAGCAGTAAACCCAAAAATTGTTAGCAGTCGTTCAAACAGACTGGTAATGATTAGGATACGCGGATTTTCCTGCAATTTGCCGCGGTTTGCTGAAGAACCTTATCCTTCTTTATAGTTCTGTGTGGTTCACTTGTACTGCGTGGCACATTCGCAACATTGAGTGCTTTATGTTTACAACTGATCAGTCTTATCATGTACTATCTAGAGCGCGTAAATAAGTCTCAACACTTGCTATGATGAGTGTCGCCAAATATAGATTGGGCAATAACAGCATTTTAGGTATTCTGAGCAATGGTTCTTGCTTCTGTGTGACATTCTTTTAAGAAGTTTAACGGTAGAAATCGAATGCAAAATGTTGAACATGCAGCAAAAAATTTGCTTCGAGAAACTTAGTACGAGTAAACGAAACCAACGCTTTTGTTCGAATGAAGAACGACGAAGTTTTTGCTAATTGAAGCACTGCATATTCTTTTCACTGAAACGCTGTACTTGTTTCGAACACAGATGACAGAGCCACGTGTAGATATAGAATTCTTAGTCGTCAGGTATGCCACCCACATATTCTATGCCGCAATGAGAAGCTCTGACGTCAACCATAAATGCTGCAGTGTCCTACATAGTTTCGTTTGGCTTAGAGGCAGGGTAACGGCAGGGTAACGTTTAGCGATTCAGTATAAAAAAAAAATATTCACGTTTTGATCGCGTCGTCCTAGAACTCGACAGCTTTTTACGCAATGGCCGAAAAATATCCAGCATTCACAGTTATTTGGCTTTAACATGTTAGTTTATATGGACCGATCTTCAACCTGCCCACTTACCTCACTTTTGAAGGTTTTATGGGAGTGTCTCCTTCCTTCGGCAGCACGGTGTTCATCCTCATCGTGATCCTTGAAGCTGTACAGCACGTGCTTCTCACCGAACTTGTCGGTCATGAGTCGCGACGAGCAGCTAGACACAGTACAGCGCCACCGATAACGCGTGGAGTCCACAGTCAAAAGCCGGAACCGTCGGTGGCGGTAGATGGCTTTCGGTCTGATGCGGTCGCCCTGCACCACTTCGACGATGTCTCCAAAGGCCGCGGCGGCGCCTTTGCTGGAAGCCATGGAGCCGCGCATCGCTCCTCGTTCCGTCGTCGGTTCAGTCGAACAAAGTGAGGCGCCGAATAACGTTGGCTAAGCCTCCGGCGAGACACCACGTCGACGAACCAAACGCGCTCGTCGGTTGCGAGTACGCACGTGATGTCCGCCCTCCGCATGAAGATAAGCAATCTATGCCTGGCGAAAAGAGTGTTTCGTTCCTCCATGATATTCTCTGATAAGACGAGCGAAGGGCTCCTCGCGTCGGCCACGACGGCGCGACAGCGCTGCGAGTGGTGTCACCAAACGCGAAGGTCGCGTGTGTCGTCTGCTACGCTTCAGGAGCAGGCGCACAGACGGCAAGAACACCTATTCGTTTCTGCTTGCGAGGCTTTGCGGCTGGCAACAGCAGTGTTAGCAGGGATCACGAGTTTTATAAGCTCCATTCAAACTTCAACGGGGTGGGCGACTTGGTAAAATTCATGTGATGCGGCCGGCCACGCAGTGGGACAATTTGCGCTGGACTTCCCGCGCATGCGTCATATATATATATATAGAACCTAACGCATATACTATTAGCAATAGCCTACACTAACGCAGAAATTACTTCACATTACGCTTTCTCTAGCGCGTTCCTTCTCAGATGCCACAACCAAGCTAATACGTAATAAGGCACTACAACGAAGGCAATTATAAGCAGATAAACGACGAATATGAATAAATTTATAACCTTAAATTTTTCCTTCGTTTTGCAGCAGGTCAGTGGATGAAATTTGGTGCCATTTCAGACACAGACTGTGCACGTTGGTGAACGAGTACGCTCCCTTAATTAACAGAACAAAGGATCAATCGAACCGAACTACAAAAATCAATTTCCAGTACTGCTGACCACAGTTCTCTACAAAATGATCTACAACAAGTAGCGAACTGGTGCAACACCAGGCTAATGTTGCTTAGCTCAAGTAAGCGTAAAGTTAAGTCGTGTAGCAGTAGGCAGCCCATTTCCGAATTTTCCTCACACATTAATGACAGTCGTCTATCGCATGTCTTATCTTTGAAGTACCTAGTAGTTATTTATTGTATCACCGAAGCTTTCTTGGTCTTCTCACGTCTACACTGTCTGCGCTAGTAGTTGCAGATCTTTAGGATACCTACGCCGTAACTTGAGCAACTGCCCGAATCACGTTCGCAAATTGACTTTTGAAATACTCGTCCGTCCATAGTTTGAGTATGCAGCTCCTATCTGGTCACCCTACCACAATTATCTAATTATCTATCAAGAATATGCACAGAACAGGCCCGCTCGTTTCGTTTCGATAACGTTTCCATTCGTTTATCATAACAGACTAAAACGAAGACTAGGTTTACATAGTCTGATTTTCTACTCTACGTCTGTCTCTTCCACCTTGTACGTCACGCAGATTACATAATAATCTAAGCTTGATTCGCATCTACGGCACGATGGTGACTTTCAATGCGCCATTCGCCTCTGGAATGATCTCCGAGGTGTCACCGTCGCCGAATCTGATAAATAAAAATTTCGCCAGCATTGGACCACACAGGTAACGAGGTGATTTAGAACAGTAGGTTTTATTGTTTTTTCCTTGCGTGCTTCTGCAATGTTGATTAATATGCGTTGGTAAACACGATGCAGCCATGTGCACTGTCCGTGGGAAATTTCCTTGTCTTTTTCCATATTAGTAGTTCTCGTGCCTGCCATTTTTTAGCACGCATCTCCTGATAGTTCTTGCATATTGTATAGCAGTCTCACCTGAAATGTATGCATTTATGCCTATAGTTTTGTCTGTATTTTTATTATGTCTATATTTTTATATGCAGTTTAATTGTTCTATGTTTGTTTATGTTTTGCGTTCCCATTGTACTGTACCAGTCCCCTTTAGCCAACGCGTCAAACAGAGCCCTGTATGGTAATTTGAATAAAAAAATTCTAAAAATGATATATGGAACAAATGACACCTTCGGCTGGTCATGTCTGAGCGCTGTGGCGCGATCTCGAAGGTGGCGTTGAAACAGGGTTCGCGCCCTGCGTTCGGCTGGTTCTTCTCGATCGCTCTCCTCCATCTTCGAGCGCTCAGAGGACAGCCCTGTCCTCTGAGCAGTCGTCGAGATTGAAGCGTTCCCCGGGACGTCATCACACCACAGCGTCGCTGATGTTGGTGACGGTCCAGCGTAACCTATATAGGCAACCTAGGCGACTGCAGGCTGGCGTCTCAACGAGCGGTCGTTCCACGCTGCGTCCGCCGGTTATCCCGGCAGCGCGCAGAGCTTTGTTTATGCGAAACGTGGGGACGTTGGCAGTAGTCACGTGGTTTCGAATCGGCCCTTTTCTCCTCCGAGAGCGAGCCACTCGCTCGGCTTGCGTGCTCGTCGTCCATCTCTGAGTTCGGGGAACGCGGATCTGCCCGACGCTACTTCGGGGGATGGAGGCGACCAGTCGAAGATACCGACAGTGTACCTGCAGCAATCTCTGCTACACCTCCAGATGTGCTGGTTGCCGGCTGTGTTGTATGCAGAGATACGCAATGAAACGACAAACGCTATCTAATTATCTTCAGTCCAACAAATGTACGCCTTCAGGGCCGGATTAGTACATTATAGCAAACGAAGTGAATTTCTTCGAGTCTTTCTGCCGTTTTAAAGCGAGTTTTCACAGGAGCCGACTACTCGGTCACCAGCGGATCCTTCGCCGCCAAAAAATTGAACAAAGTTGGCGTTGCATTCCCAAAATGCACTGCTCAACTTACATGCTTTCACGTTACTAAGCCTTAAGTCTTCTTTTGAGTAGTCACGACAGCGTGAAGGGGGCGTTCTTTCTCCAACGTTGGCCTAAAATTGGTTGCAGATAGACTGCAGCACATCAGTCACGCTTCCTTCTTGATCGACGCGTCGTTGTGCGAGATCCTCTTTGCAGCTGCCGTAATGTGCGATAAGCGCGGTGAGCACGCCCAGCAGACTGCGAGTTAATTACAGCGTACTAAGTACAGCACTTCCAGCAGCGCATCTTAATTAGTCCGCGACAGAGATCCGTTCCTTTCTCTGCGGCCGTACTCTAATATACTCTCTCGCTTATCTTCGACTCTGAGATCTCTTTGCCGCGACAATTTGTGCACTCGCCGACCGGCTGTTATCGCCGACTGCGCTCGACGACCGGCTGTTATTTTTGGCGCTCCATGACGTGAAACCTTACTGCGCCTTGGAAATGAACACATCTCGACGGTGTTTGGATCGCACCGCTGGTGCGATCGGTTGGGAACTCGGCGCTGACGCCCGTGGTTGTACCTGGGTCGCAAGCCCCAAGGGTAGCGTTGGCCTGGCGGCCTGGGGTACAACTGGAAGCATCCGAAGGTCCCGGCAAAGCATGAGTCGACTGGTAACAACAAAACAACTTGTTTATTTTAACATCGCAAAGAGTTGGCGGTCAGGTTGACCGAAGTAGAGAGACGGGAGAGCACTTCACTCAACAGAAGAAATCGGAGCCCCCCTTTTGGCGTCCGGGGGCAGCTGTTTTTATACTCTCGCAGTTGAGGGCAAGAAGGAACCCCTCAAAAGACGAGCACGTGAATGTACAATGGGCTAATGGTGACGCACACTGTCGTAGCGCTGCCGTAGCACCATGTCGAGCACGATCTCGTAGCACCCTGTCGTAGCGCTGCCGTAGCACCATGTCGAGCACGATCTCGTAGCACCCTGTCGTAGCGCTGCCGGTCGGGCACAATGACTGTAATGAGAGGATGATCCCTGCTTTCGCATCGCCTGGTTCGGGCACAATGACTGGAATGAGAGGGTGATCCTTTGCGGTCGCATCGCCGCAGTCGCGCCTGGAAACACCTGCCGATGAGCGTTGCGGCGACGACGATCGGGCCAAAATGTCTGCCGCCCCGCCGCAGTCGCGCCGGCAAAACCACGTGTCGCAGGCGAAACGCAACAGACCGCCCCGCCGGGGGAAGGAGATCCCGATGGACAGGGGACTGCATCCGCTGTCCGGAGGGATGTCGCTCGATGATGCTCATAACCGAAGTCGGGCGTCCCTCGACGTTTCTTGAGCGCAGCGCACAGAGAAGGCCTCGTTCTCTCGTTCAGGTTCGCACGGGACACTGCAAAGTGACTTCGGGAGAGTTCACATTTTTGTTCTCGTTCCCGGCAAGCGTTAGAACTACGCTGAAACTCAACCGCTCAGTCAGCAAGCACGGCACAACCCTCACTAAGCCCTGCCAGGCTCTTTCCCCTTTTTATACCACTGCCTAGTTCCTTACAGTAGTCTAGCATCACTCAGAACGCGTCCACAAATTGAAAAATTGCACTAGAAAGCATATCATCACTTTGAAACACTAAACAAAAGCAATATGTTAAAAAAAATCCTGCCTCAGGAAGAAAAACATCAGTAACAAACAATTTTGAGGCTGATTCCTACGTTAGGGGCTTCGACTTAAGCCATCGGCGTTACCGTTGAGACTCCCCTTTTTGTAACGCACCTCAAAGGAATATTGTTGTAAAGCGAGGCTCCAGCGCAGGAGGCGGCCATTTTTGGGAGAGATGGTCTGCAGCCATTGGAGAGGGCAGTGATCCGTCTCAATGATAAACCTCGAGCCGGCTAGATAGCATGACAATTTCTGAACGGCCCACACGAGACACGCACACTCTTTCTCGGTGGCGCTATACGCCTGCTCACGACTGGACAGCTTACGACTAGCATACAGGACGGGGTGTTCTACTTCTCCATTTTCCCGTTGGCACAGTACAACGCCCATGCCTCGCTCACTAGCATCGCACTGAACAACGAACCCTTTTGTATAGTCTGGCGATCGTAGCACAGGCTGGTTTGTTAGGGCACTCTTTAGGGCGCTAAAAGCTCTTTCCTTTGTCTCGTCCCAGACGACTGTTTGAGGCTCTGTTTTTCTTAGAGCATCCGTCAGGGGAGCCGCGATATCAGAGTACCTAGGGATGTACCTCTGATAGTAGCCGGCGACACCCAAGAACGACCGAATATCGGTCTTGGTGCGCGGTTGCGGAAAGTCTCGCACAGCGGCCACTTTTATTTCAGAGGGGCGGCGACGACCCTGACCAATCACGTGACCGAGGTAGACAACCTCGGCCTGTGCTAACTGGCACTTAGGAGCCTTGACTGTCAAGCCCGCTTCGCGCAGGCGGGTTAGCACTGCCCGCAAGTGTGCCATATGCTCAGACCAGGATGCGGAGAATATCGCTACGTCGTCTAGATACGGTAAAGCGAATTCTTGCTGTCCCCGCAACACTTTATCCATGAGACTTGAAAAACAGTATGGCGCGTTCTTCAAACCAAAACTCAACACTTTAGGACGGAATGTTCCCATTGGTGAAATGAACGCCGCATACCTACTAGCCTCTTCTGTAAGTGGAACCTGCCAATAACCCCTGACAAGATCTAGGGTGGAAATAAACTGAGCGCTACTAACTTTCTCAAGGCGCTCCTCGATGTTAGGGATCGGATAAATTTGATCCTTAGTGATGGAATTAAGCCTGCGGTAGTCGACGCAAGGACGAGGTTCCTTGCCCGGTACCTCAACTAAAATCAAAGGGGAGGTATAATCACTCTCACCTGCCTCAATAACACCGAGCTGTAGCATTTTCTTTACCTCAGCCTCCATAATATCGCTCTGGCGGGGTGACACCCGATACGCCTTGGATCGTACTGGCTCTGTGGAGGTAAGTTCTATATCATGAGTAAGTACAGAAGTCCTACCAGGCCTCTCAGAGAACAGACCTTGAAACTCTTGTAATAGCTGGTGTAGTTCGGTTTTCTGCTCGGGCGACAGCGGTGCTTTACTGATAAGGTCACTAATGACTTGACCGGTGTCTTCCCTGTTCGTCACTGAGCCTAGTCCCGGAAGCTCGACCGGAAGCTCTTCAGGAACGTTTACCATCATGCACACCACTGCTTCCCTTTGTCTATAAGGTTTGAGCAGATTACAGTGGTAAACTTGCTGTGCTTTCCGCTTTCCTGGCAGACTTACCACGTAGTTAACGTCCGACAGTTTCTGAACAATTCGTGCTGGGCCCTCCCACTGCACGTCTAGTTTGTTGTTTAGCGATGTGCGCAATATCATGACCTCATCGCCAACCTCAAAACGACGGGCCCTGGCTGTCCGATCATAATAAACCTTGGCCCTCTGCTGGGCCTTTGTCATTGCTTCACCTGACAACTCCTGTGCCCTTCTTAAGCGTTCGAGGAGCTTAAGCACGTACTCCACCACGACTGGGTCGTCGCCCCTACCTTCCCACGATTCTCGAAGCATGCGAAGCGGAGATCGAAGCGAGCGACCGTACACCAGTTCAGCTGGCGAAAACCCCGTAGCCGCATGCGGCGCGGTCCTTAAAGCAAACATCACTCCAGGCAGACACAGCTCCCAGTCAGTTCGATGTTCAAAACACAACGCTCTCAACACGCGCTTCATGACGGAGTGGAGCTTCTCAACGGAATTCGACTGTGGGTGGTACACTGAGCTGTGTAACAGCTTTACCCCACACCTTTCGAGAAAAGTTGTCGTCAAAGCGCTAGTAAACACTGTGCCCTGATCTGATTGGATTTCCGCAGGGAAACCAACTCGCGCAAATATGGACAGTAGTGCATTAACTATCTCAACTGAGCTGAGTTCTTTAAGCGGCACTGCTTCAGGGAACTTTGTCGCTGGGCAGATCACAGTCAAAATGTGTCTGTACCCCGTGGCTGTTACCGGCAGAGGTCCCACTGTATCAATAACGAGCCGTCTAAAAGGCTCCGTTATGATAGGTACCAATTTCAACGGCGCCCTGGATTTGTCCCCTGGTTTGCCCACCCGCTGACAAGTGTCACATGTCCTCACGAAATGGTCTGCGTCCCGAAAACACCCTGGCCAATAGTACTCTTGCAAGAGACGGTCCTTAGTTTTCTTAACTCCAAGGTGTCCGGACCACGAACCCCCGTGTGACAAGCGCAACAGATCCTGACGATAGCATTGAGGCACGATCAGCTGATCGAACTCCACTCCTCTGCGGTCTAGATACTTCCGGTACAGGACTCCACCTCTTTCCACAAAACGCGCAGTTTTCCTGGCGATACCTTCTTTGACATTGCAGCGCACGTTTTCCAGGCTGCCATCCTTTTTTTGCTCGGCTATCAAAGCCGTCCGGCTGACTTTTAGCAACCTATCAAGTCCGTCTGACGTAGGCGCGATGAGCAAATCAGTAGATAGCTCTTCTAACTTTCCCGCGTCGGGCGTTTCCTCTCCAGTATCTGGCGCCTTTAACGTTACAGACTCAAGTTTATTCAGTTCGGGCGTGCTCGGAATATCAGCTTGCTGCGCCTCTGACCCTTTTTCGTTGTTTGATAACGTCGGCCCCGCAACTACCGCCTTTGCAGCGAGCTCCCGAACCTTCGATCTGGTTAAGGCCTGAACACTAGCTTCACCAAACAAAAGCCCCTTCTCGCGCAGGAGGTGATCGGACCTGTTTGAAAATAGGTACGGGTACTGGGGGGGCAGCATAGATGACACTGCCGCCTCCGTCTCAAGCGCTCCGAAAGGTCCTTCAATAAGCACCTTTGCTACTGGCAGACACACGCTATGAGCTTCCACGGCTTGCTTGATCCACGCGCACTCGCCCGTGAACATATGGGGTTCTACGTAAGACGGGTGAACTACATCCATCGTAGCTGCGGAATCGCGAAGCACTCGGCACTCTTTCCCGTTCACGAGGAGGTCTCGCATGTAAGGCTCGAGAAGCTTCATGTTCTCGTCAGTGCTGCCTATTGAAAAAAACACAACTTTTGGTGTTGTTTCCGGACACTGCGCCGAAAAGTGACCCGGCTTCTGGCACGTATAACAAACGCGCGCTCGCCTCATCTCGAACCGCTTTCTGCGTTTGGCTGCCGCCGTCTCTTTACGTTTGGTCGGACTGCTTTCACTCGCATCCTCCCTACGCGTGTCCCCCTTTAATCTCACGGGCGTGAACCTCGGCCTCTCAAACTTCGAGCCAAATTCACCCTTTTGACCGTCCTTAGCTCCGCGAGCCCGACGCGTCACAAACTCCTCGGCTAGCTCAGCGGCTTTAGCCACCGTACAAACGTCTGGCCTATCCAAGACCCAGTATCGCACGTTCTCCGGTAACCGACTATAAAACTGTTCTAGCCCGAAACACTGCAGAACTTTATCGTGGTCACCAAACGCTTTCTCTTCTTTGAGCCACTCCTGCATGTTCGACATAAGCCTATACGCAAACTCTGTATAAGACTCACTTTTGCCTTTCTCATTTTCCCGAAACTTCCGACGGAACGCCTCCGCAGACAGCCGGTACTTTTTTAGAAGACTCGATTTCACTGTGTCGAAATCCTCTGCCTCCTCTCTATCCAAGCGAGCGACTACGTCGGCCGCCTCGCCGGGTAACAAAGTGAGCAAGCGCTGTGGCCACGTTTCTCGAGAGAACCCCTGCCTCTCGCACGTTCGCTCAAAGTTAACCAGGAACAAACCAATGTCCTCTCCAAGCTTAAACGGCCGCATCAGGTCAGTCATTTTGAACAATACTCGTTCTCCTGCACCGTGTGCCTGACTTCCATTACGAGCGCGTTCCATCTCTACCTCAAGACGCTTCATTTCCAAAGCGTGTTGACGGTCACGCTCTTGTTGCTCTCGCTCTTTCTGTTCTTTACGTTCACGCTCTTCTTTTTCTTTTGCAGTCTCCCTCTCTTCAATAGTCTCAAGGCATTCCGACAGCTCGTCATCCTCAGCCTCTAACTCAAGAATAGCCTTTAGCAGTTCTGGTTTTCTGAGTTTGTCTGAGACATCCAGACCCAACTCTCTTGCAAGCTCCAACAATTTCGGTTTGCGCAACGACTTCAAATCCATGGCTGCTCTGAATGCTGCTTTCTCTACTGCTTACTATTGTCTTGCCGCAAACTAACCCGGCAGCAACGACAACCACAATTACCAGCTCTGTTTCTGACACTAACAAAAAGCCTGGCAAAGCTCAGAAGAAGAAAGTCCCGCACTCACCAAACCTCGCAGGCAAGAGTCCAGCGCAGTCGTTCCGCTGCAGGCAACCAGTCATCACACAGGGCTCGTTGCACTGCTCCCGGATCGTCGTTGAGCTGCTCAGCATACAGTCAACTGCATCTCTTCGCTGCTGGCCTCCGTTGTCGCGATCTCACCGCTGGCAGACAGTTGTTTGAAGTCGGAGGTGATCTCACCGCTGCCAACCAGATGTTTGGATCGCACCGCTGGTGCGATCGGTTGGGAACTCGGCGCTGACGCCCGTGGTTGTACCTGGGTCGCAAGCCCCAAGGGTAGCGTTGGCCTGGCGGCCTGGGGTACAACTGGAAGCATCCGAAGGTCCCGGCAAAGCATGAGTCGACTGGTAACAACAAAAGAACTTGTTTATTTTAACATCGCAAAGAGTTGGCGGTCAGGTTGACCGAAGTAGAGAGACGGGAGAGCACTTCACTCAACAGAAGAAATCGGAGCCCCCCTTTTGGCGTCCGGGGGCAGCTGTTTTTATACTCTCGCAGTTGAGGGCAAGAAGGAACCCCTCAAAAGACGAGCACGTGAATGTACAATGGGCTAATGGTGACGCACACTGTCGTAGCGCTGCCGTAGCACCATGTCGAGCACGATCTCGTAGCACCCTGTCGTAGCGCTGCCGTAGCACCATGTCGAGCACGATCTCGTAGCACCCTGTCGTAGCGCTGCCGGTCGGGCACAATGACTGTAATGAGAGGATGATCCCTGCTTTCGCATCGCCTGGTTCGGGCACAATGACTGGAATGAGAGGGTGATCCTTTGCGGTCGCATCGCCGCAGTCGCGCCTGGAAACACCTGCCGATGAGCGTTGCGGCGACGACGATCGGGCCAAAATGTCTGCCGCCCCGCCGCAGTCGCGCCGGCAAAACCACGTGTCGCAGGCGAAACGCAACAACGGGAATTATCTCTGCTCCATTCTCTTTTTCTTTTTTTTTCTTTTTTTTTACGTGTCTAATCTTTTCTTATCGTCGGTAAACGCCGAGCGTTGCCGACGCCTGCGCGTTGGCACAGCGATGTGCGAGCCAAAGGCGAAAAGAACGAATAGATATGATGGATTTCTTTTTTTTTTCGTGGTCAGGATGTTAGACACACGTATTCTCTCACATGCAATATAGGGAACAGCACTCTTTGTTCATACAAGAGGCTGTTACACACGTGTAGTGCTCACCGACTGAAACGGGATGTTGGGACCGCATGGCGGCAGGCGCTTTTTTGCTCCACCGGCGAGCGCTATACAGGTGATCGCTGGGGGTACAAAGTGCAATCGAAATGCCCCACTCAAGCTCTCGCTCTGATGTGACACAAAAATGCATCTAACTCTGTGTTCCAAGTAGCCACAGGTGGCGAAAAAATAAAAATAATTAAGAAAGGCCGGCAGCTACGTACTCCGAATATCGTGTTTCAATCGCTGGGCGCTGTACACATCTCAGACAGATGACAGCGCTTGGTATAATTCATATTACACGTGCTGCATGGAAAAGAAGCAAGATTGCAAGTCGCATCCGACATCCTGCGAACTTTGATTTTGGCAATTGGTGGGATAATAAAAGTTCAACGTTGGGGAAAGTTAAACGTGTTGAGACCCGGTGATTATAACAATCTAGCGGCACAAAAATTATTCACATACAGCAATTATTTCTATGCCATTCATATTTTTAAAGGTTTATACGTTGAACACGCGATCACTATCCGAACGACACTCCATGGTGCGGTGGTAGAATAGCTACAGGCGGCTTTATTGTTGTTATCACGGCTGGCGATTCCTCCACCTGAATGTATCTTGCAGCGTCGCTGGGATACGTCGCCAGACGTGCAGTCAACGGGCGCATCTTCAGGGTGTAAGAAACAGATGCGAAGTTCCTTTACGAGATATAAGGGAAATGAGGAATTCCAAGCAAACATGTGGGCATGCTTTTTTTTAGGATAGGCACTCTTTGAGCGCAGGTCACCTATACGATATGCGATTCCCGATTCGTAGGCGGCCACCTAAGAAATGTGATGTGTTTAACATGGTTGCGCAGATTTCTATATTTTTCTGGTAGATTGTTTCATTCATCACAAAAATAGCAAAATGGTTTAACCCACAGCTCAGCTTTCAAGCAGACGCCTGGAGCATTTGTTATTTACGCCTAGGCACACCGCCAGGTTTAGCGTGACTAGAATCGAAAGAATCGAAGGCATAAAGTACATCTCCTACTCTTTTTAGACCCGCCGTGGTTGCTCAGTGGCTATGGTGTTGGGCTGCTGAGCACGAGGTCGCGGGATCGAATCCCGGCCACGGCTGCCGCATTTCGATGGGGGCGAAATGCGAAAACACCCGTGCGCTTAGATTTAGGTGCACGTTAAAGAAACCCAGGTGGTCAAAATTTCCGGAGTCTTCCACTACGGCGTGCCTCATAATCAGAAAGTGGTTTTGGCACGTAAAACCCCAAATATTATTATTACTACTCTTTTTACCTTAGACAACTGCCCTAACTGAGACTGAAAGTGCCTTAACTGCCTTATTGTGACACACACACACACACACACACACACACACACACACACACACACACACACACTTGTCCCAACTACGATGGCCAAACGTCTCGGCCATTAAACGATCAATCGAAACTAAGCTGTGTGTAAACGAAAACGGGCTGCCATGTACTTGGCGATGCCACTTGCTCTAGGTTATAATATAGTTAAAGAGCAACGTTATGAAAGATATGGCTTCGCGTGTAGGGAAAGCTTCAAGCAGATTAGCATTCAGCAAACTGCTCCGACAAGTCCTCTTCAGGATTCTTGTACAATCTTTCAGTAGCATATCGTGTTCGAGTTGCACTGGCGCTAGTCACCTCAATTCCAACATCGTGAACAAAAATGTGGTCATATAGTTACGCAATATTTACTCAGCAAACACCGATAGCTTGTATTCTAAGTCAGCACAAATAAAAAGTTGAGCTGAGAGCTCCGAGGACCGAGTAGGTTAATTGTCACTATGTGGAATTGTCGCATACCGTTTAGGAGGATTGGCCAAGAATAGGGTAGCCCGAAAGAATAAATCAGAATACATAAAATGGAAAAGACGTTAACCACTAGTTGAGAACAAACAGCAAGAAGAACTAGTGCTCTGCGTTCTGCTTTCAAATTGAAGCTGTGCTTGTCACGGGCTCATTAATCCCGCCACAACTAAAGTGAAAACTATGCCGGCAAGCCCCATAAGCTGCGCGGAGTGAACAATTATCAATCGCTCATCCCGAAACAGGAACAGCCAGATCAGACGAGAAAGCAAGATACCGTATTTGCTTGTGTAAGGCACGCCCTTTTGTGAGGGTAGCGCCCAGTAGAAGATGCAGTACATTGCCAGAACAGCTCGTGCACTCGCATATCGTAATTCACTTTTCTTGTTTCTGGACAATCGTAAGGTCAAGTCAAAGAGTGCGTGGAGGCATGTAGTGCTTTTTCACCACCGGCTAGGGTCTTCAAATATATTGACCGTGGCTTGGGGTGGCTTTTACAATAAAGTTCTTTGCTTTCCGCATCAAAAGGGAAGATAGTGCTGCGTGTGACCACTGCGGCAGCGAGGCAGCGATTTATTTATTTGTAAAATAACTTACAAGGCCCCTACATGGGGATTGAGTAAGGGGGGCATAAAATCAAGTACATACAATCTATTACCAACAATAACAAAAGGAAACAGCAGCCAAGTGCGCAGCCTAAAAGTCAGAGAAACATATTGGCTACATAAAGCTGCATATGATTACAATAGAAAGGAACAATATAAGTTTGTAACAAACATATAACAGTGCAAGAAAAATGTAGAGAAAATAACACAGAACAGTGAGTGTGACATTAATAGTTAACGTGGGTTAAGCGAGTTGAGTGAGTGCTTGAATTTTTCACGGTCAGTTTCCGAAACTATGTTGTCGGGGAGGTTGTTCCGGAGCCGAATGACACGTGGAATTGCAGACGAGTTAAATGCTTCTGTTTTACCATAGATGCGCGTGAAGCTATGATGATTGTATAATCTGTGCGACGTGTGCGATGACGTTTCTAGGTGTAAGGAACGTTTGTTAGTGTGGTCGGCGTATTTATGAAATAATGACAAAAGGGCTATGTCACGACGATTACTTAGCAGCCGAAGTGAAAGGTGAATCTTTATTTGAGTTACGCTAGACCGGTAGTCATAATTCCCGGAAATGAAACGTACGGCTCTATTTTGGATTGATTCCAGCATGGTAATTAGGTAATGTTGGTGGGGAGACCAGACTGGAGTGGCGAACTCAAGTCGAGGGCGAACAAAATGTTTGAAATGCCAGTTGGCGGATAAGTGGAGGTGAGTTCCGAAGGTTACGTCGCAGGTAACCCAGTGATCGCGAAGCACTGGCACAGATGGTGGTAATGTGAGAATTTCTCGAACAAGTTGAACAACGAAGTTGAGTTTCTCTAAGTTGAAGAATTGAACAAGTTATCGGCCTTTGCTCACCATACAGCGCAGACCGGCAGTCACTCGCGTCCACGGTGGATCGCCTTGATGACCGGCCGCCTTCGTAGCAGATCTGTGCTGGAACGCCGGCCTGTGCAGTCGTCACACCATAAGTCGGCCAAGGCACTCTTGAAATTTTTGCGTTCGAGTGGCGTATTGAAGAGACTATGGTTCTCACGGACTTTCCCAACCTCCTCTATTTATTTTTCGTGCATTTGCTTTTTGTCTCCGCTTTTCTTTTCCGTCTTTTATTTACCCTTACTCTATCCAAAGTGCAGGCTAGCAAACCAGGATCTGTTCCAGTTAACCTCCCTGCCTTTCCCACCCTGTTTATTTCTGTCTCTCTTGGCGGGAAAAGCTGCACATTATTCATAGGACAATACGATTCCGCATCTCACAATTAAAAAATTATGGGGTTTTACGTGCCAAAACATCTTTCTTATTATGAGGCACGCCGTAGTGGAGGGTACCGAAAATTTCGACCATCTGGAGTTCCTTAACCTGCACGTAAATCTAAGTACCGGGCGTCTTCGCATTTCGCCGCCATCAAAATGCGGCCGCCGTGGCCGGGATTCAATCCCGCGGCCTCATGCTCAATAGCCCAACGCTATACCCACTGAGCAACCAGGGCGGGCTGCATCTCACTATCGTGGCTAGCTTTCCGAGGATCTTTCTGGCGCACGTGCTGAACGAGAAATGTCTTGCAATTGTGCGCTATTTAGAGGCCTGCAAAAAAAAGCAACAACAAAGAACGGTGTCCGTGACCCACAGACTTATTGCTGCGTGAAACTTTCTAGGCATTATACAGAGAATTTGCGACCAGGAAGTCTTACCATACATTCTCCCCACTTTATTATTCAACGTTTTTTTTTGTCACCCTGCTTAGAGCCAGGGCAGCACACACGTGGCAGTCAGACGCGAAGAGCGGTTACGAGAGCTGCCAACTCTTCCCAGATGCATCTCATTGAGTGGTCACCGAGCTGCTGTGTTGCGCCTTACTGTCTTTCACACACGCCTTTGTGTCAGTTGCTGGAGCGGCGGCCCAACCGCCAGGTGCACAATCACTCTGTCGCAGAGGGCCCTTCTTCATCTGGTTTTCGAGCAGCCTGCCTCTGCGGACCTCATTGCGCATCTGTTCCCTCAGCAACTTTGCCTCCATTCTTAGCACGGTGGAAAGCTGGTCGTAAATAGCTACTCGGAGCTTCTGCTCGGCGCATGCGCACGAGGTGGACATAATTTGCAGAGCTTGCACGGATTTCGCGGGACTCCCGATGGTCTGACCACCGCATCTCAAGCGAGAACGCAAATGCCCCTCGACCTCGCTGTATTCGTCGTCACCTCTTCTCGGGCGTCCTTCGTCCTCGTCCGATGCGTCATCGTCGCTGTCATCGTGAAGTGACTCAACCATGTCGGCTTCCTCGACACACGTGGCTGCCGCACTAGGTTTCCCTGGTCCCCTGGTCTGTTTCTGACAGCCGTACCGACTCGGGACACGATGTGATGGGCCTGCGTCCTCCTCTGGTACTCCAGCTACTTCTGCGGTCCTCGAGGTGGTCTCGTGGGCTGATCTGCTGTCCCCATCCGATTTAGTGGCACACACATTAACGGCTGGGGACGATGCTCGAGGGCGAGGCGAATACTCTTCACACAAGATAACATCGGGGCTATGCAATGACAAATATTCTGCATGCTCGGCTGCATTGTCTCCGTGCTGCTCCTGTTGGTGTTCACTAGCACCTGTGCTGGTCCCTTTCACAACCTGGCTTAGATCTGTAGGCGTGTGTTGACTCGAGAGAGGTTGGTCGTGCGGCGGCCTGCAAAAGAAAGATATGTTACCCCTCGCGTCCGAGTGGCATGGAGCCCTCAGCAACTCGATGACGCTCGCGACAACTGACAGGCCATCAGAGAGACGAATGCGAAACACGAAATCTTTGAAGTGATTCGTTTACTGCTCATTACTGTTGCGTAGGTATAACTTAATTTCAGCTTACTGCCAGCGTCGTTTTGTAGCTAAACGTTATATAGGTCAGGCCTTGGTTTGTTTCTGGCTACTCAGTCTGTTTTAAACGGTCAACCTGTGTACAGCGTATCGTGTGTGTCCAAACTCCTCAGCTCACCATAATAGCTGGTCGTGCGAATCTATAACAATTACTGCGTTTCATACACATACACGGCGTTCTCTTAATTGAAGCCCTCACAATCAGTGCAACTACAGGATTCCATATTGCCTTCTGCATAGTCAAGAATACTGCGTCCCTCTAACAGGCTACCTTTACTAAAATGCATCATTACGGTTAGTGCTTACCATTTCAGTGCAATGATAGAAGCTTTCTCTCAGAAGGCTCCCAAGTTTACGTCTGGCTTCAGAAGCCATTGAAAACGCGGGGAAGGCGGGAGATGGATATTTAAGACGATGAGAAAAACAAGTACACTTGTCGAAACGTTGGCTCCTGCTTTCACATTGTTGTCGTTTTGCTCATCGTCTTCAGAAGCCATTGCATTTTACCTTTCGCTACGGGTACACCCAAGATGAAGCTGGCAATCATTATAAAACCCCTTTGAATTATAAGCAGTCCCACTGCGGTGGATAAACGAAAGACAGGGATGTCGCTGGTGTAGACACAATTTTGTTTCGCTTGTTGCTGTAACATTTAGATTGTTCAGGACACGCAAATTGTTGATATCAACCAAACCGGCTCTTGGATCCCATCCGCAACACTAAATCATTCTTTGACGGCCATTGGCGATGCGTTAATTGTATGAGAGTCGTAGGGGAAACGCATCACAGAATATGTTATCCGGGCCCTTGCACGCCTGAAGAAGTTTGAGGTAACAGTACAAGTGCTGATGTCAGCTGCACTTGTAAGCGAGCGATCGAGACATACATTTTTGCTGCTACAAATGTGGAAGCTTGTAGAAGGAAGCTTGTCGCAGGGTTGCCGATCCCTTAAAAGCCTTTCGATAAAAAGCTTCCTTTCTTTTCTTTCTTTACCTCATGCCTCGCGCACTCCCTGACTAGGTTCCTCATCCACCGCTCCCTTCTGGAAGTGTTTTGGCATCAGGCGTTTTAAAACTTACTCATTCTTGTTTAAATCAGATGAACAAAGTGTGCTCTCGTCGTGTGTTTGCATAAACTTCCATCATTCAGGCAAATTCCTAGCGTCGCTCAACGTTTGCCCTTATCCAGAGGACAGGAGCAACGCACCTGGCTAGCTCTTTCCGGGAGAGTGACTGGCACATGTGTGCCGTTGGCCCGTGCAGCAGCTGCTCGCCGTCGAGGCTGGTGCGGCACCGTCCGGGGCAGCTGCGGTACCGGCAGCGCCAGCACTTGATGTCTCCGACCGTCCTCTCCGGCACGTAGAGGAATTCGCCGACCTTTTTCATTACCTGCACGGACACGCGATCTAGCTCGCCACTGCGCACGGTATACACGACAAGAATATGCATCGGGTGAAGGATAGCGCGCGCATGTAAGCACACACACACACAGACACACACACACACGCACACACGCACACGCACACACGCACACGCACACACACACACACACACACACACACACACACACACACACACACACACACACACACACACTCACACACACACACACACACACACACACAAACACACACACACACACACACACACACACACACACACACACACAAACACACACCACCACCACCACCACCACCACCACCACCACCACCACCACCACCACAACAACAACAACAACAACAACAACAACAACAACAACAACAACAACAACAACAAAAATCATTGTTTAAAAGGACGTGTTTCTGAGATAACCCCTGGACCCACTTTAATGAAATTTGTTGCATTTGAAAGAGAAAGTTAAATTCTAGTGATTGTTGGAAGGGAAATTTCGATTTAGGGCCTGAATTTCGTTAAAAAGATCTCCAAAAATTCGAAAATCTGAAAGAAAGAACAGAAGTACGAAGTTTACAAATAGCTGTGCACCAAGAACAAATCTCACGGTTCTGTAAATAGCATCCATTAGATCACGCAACGCGGAGAAATTGTACGTGTCACTTTATATATTACGTGAATTTGTTACGTTCTGTACAGGGGTTCTGCAGAAGCTGTATTTCCATATTACTGATTTTTTCTAGATTTATGAAGGCGACGAAGGGACTACTTCAGTTTTTGAAAGAGACGGGATTGGACAAGCGGCTCTGACAGTGTTATCACGTACAATGCCAGATTGATAGACTCTACCGGACGATGTTTGTGTGCTGTACTATGTGCTCTCTCTCTCTCTCCCACTTCCCCATCTTTCATCGCACCCATCCCTCTCCCATGTGTAGGGTAGCAAGCCGGTTACGCTAAACTGGTTAACCTCCCTGCCTTTCCTTCTCTGCTTTTTGCTTCCTTCCTTCCTTCCTTTTCTAGATTTATGTGTAGCATACCAATTTTGTCCGCTTTAGATGTACTATCAGGTGCAATTCACAAAATTGTGATATCATATTTCCTTGCTGAGTTACAGAGTTGTAAACTTGATAGTTTAGTTCTCATAAAATTTCAGATTTCGGCCAATATTTAATAAAATTGAACGACCTAAATGCAAAATTCGAAACCAACTGTCCCTAGATGTTAGGTTTTCCTTTTAAATGTAACAGACCTCGTTAAGTTTGCTGCAGTGGTTGCCGAGACAGACGAATTATCCTTTTGCATGTATTTAGATAGGAGCACCCGAGTTAAGCTTCATCTTAAAGGACATTGGGTGAACGAAAGCAAACGCGCAACAACAAAGAAATACAAGACCTGCAGCATGTGAGTGAGTGAGTGAGTGAGTGAAGAAAATTTATTGCAGGTCCGGCGAGGACCCGAAGTCGTCGCACGCCCGGCTAGTCTCACGTCGGGACCGGCAGGTCTAGCCCACAGGCCCTGTCACGGGCACGCCGGACGGCCAGGATTTGCTTTTCTAGAGCGGGGCTACGCAGAAGCGAGTCCCACTCCTCCTTGATGAACTTGGGGTATGTCGACCCGCACTCCCAGAGCATGTGAGCTAGAGTGGAGGTCTGCCCGCAGGACGGGCAGGCGTCGTCGCGATACATGTCGGGGTAAGCCTCGTGGGGAGCGGACAGACACGGATATGTGCTGGTCTGTAAAAGCCGAAGCGAACCGGCTTGCGCCCTATTCAAGTTGCGTTGAGGGGGTGGAAAGACCCTTCTGGGCATGTAGAAGAATTTAATAATCTCGTTGTGAGTAGCGGGAGCGTCCCTGTGGCCGTAGGGAGGAGGGGAGTCAGTGCTCCTTAGAGAGGAAGCGCGGTCGGTGAGGTCACGCGCAGCGTCGTGAGCAGACTCAGTGAGGTTCGGGGGGGCACTTTCCACCGATACTACGTGAGCGGAAAAAGAGTGAATTGAATGGTTTGTTAGAGCATATGGACTCGAGCCGCTAAGAAGACGAACAGCTTCCTTGGCGATGCAACCCTTCTGAAAAGCCCTAATTGCCGTTTTGGATTCACTATAGATTTCGGACCCACGACCGACTAGCAGGGCGAGGGCGATGGCGACTTGCTTGGCGACTCCAGGGTCTGAAGTGCGAATCGAGGCGCTATTGGAAATCTTGCCGCTCGAGTCGACCACAACGACGGCAAAGGTCTTTCCGTCGCTGTACTCCGCGGCGTCGACGAAGCTTGCGCTAATGTCATGTTGCTTGATCTATTTGAGGATGGCTGCTGCTCTGGCCTTGCGTCTGCCCTCGTTGTGGACGGGATGGACGTTTCGGGGCACAGGGGCCACTACGAACTTGTCTCGAGTGCACCTAGAGATCGGGTACTGACCATCGGGAATCCCGCAGGGTGGTAACCCAGCTGTTCGAGGATGCGTTTACCTGCCGCTGTGGTGGTCAGGCGAGTAAGTTGCGCGCGTTCCTGTGGTTCGGCGATCTTCTCGACGGTGTTATGTACCCCCAGCTTCAAGAGATCCTCGGTATGGGTCCTGATGGGTAGCCCAAGAGCCCTCTTGACTACTTTGCGGATGAGAACGTTGAGCTTGTCTCGCTCCGCTCTCAGCCAGTTGTGCATAGAAATCGTGTACGTGAGGTGGCAAAGTACGAAAGCATTGATCAGCCTGAGAAGATTGCTTTCCTTCTTGCCTCGATGCCGGTTTGCGATACTGCGAACGAGGCGGAAAGCGTTGTCCGTCTTTGCGATCATCTTGCGGAGAGCAGTTTGGTTCCCGCCGTTGAATTCGACAAACATGCCCAAGACCCGAATAACGTCGACTCTGGGTATCACCCCGCCCCCCTCCCCCATCACAAGTGCGAAGTCTGATGCTGCTTTTGGAGACTGGCTTCCGATCATGTGGCCAAAGGTGACTTAAAAAAATTATAGGGTTCTACGTGCCAAAACCACTTTCTGATTATGAGGCACGCCATAGTGGAGGACTCCGGAAATTTCGACCACCTGGGGTTCTTAAACGTGCACCTAAATCTAAGCACACGGGTGTTTTCGCATTTCGCCCCCATCGAAATGCGGCCGCCGTCGCCGGGATTCGATCCCGCGACCTCGTGCTCAGCAGCCCAACACCATAGCCACTGAGCAACCACGGCAGGTGCCAAAGGTGACTTCAAGGTGACACATGTCAGATGTGAGTTTTGCGATCCTAAAGATGAGTCTCAAGAGGACAAGCAGTAAACCCAAAAATTGTTAGCAGTCGTTCAAACAGACTGGTAATGATTAGGATACGCGGATTTTCCTGCAATTTGCCGCGGTTTGCTGAAGAAGCTTATCCTTCTTTATAGTTCTGTGTGGTTCACTTGTACTGCGTGGCACATTCGCAACGTTGAGTGCTTTATGTTTACAACTGATCAGTCTTATCATGTACTATCTAGAGCGCGTAAATAAGTCTCAACACTTGCTATGATGAGTGTCGCCAAATATAAACTGGGCAATAACAGCATTTTAGGTATTCTGAGCAATGGTTCTTGCTTCTGTGTGACATTCTTTTAAGAAGTTTAACGGTAGAAATCGAATGCAAAATGTTGAACATGCAGCAAAAAATTTGCTTCGAGAAACTTAGTACGAGTAAACGAAACCAACGCTTTTGTTCGAATGAAGAACGACGAAGTTTTTGCTAATTGAAGCACTGCATATTCTTCTCACTGAAACGCTGTACTTGTGTCGAACACAGGTGACAGAGCCACGTGTAGATATAGAATTCTTAGTCGTCAGGTATGCCACCCACATATTCTATGCCGCAATGAGAAGCACTGACGTCAATCATAAATGCTGCAGTGTCCTACACAGTTTCGTTTGGCTTAGAGGCAGGGTAACGGCAGGGTAACGTTTAGCGATTCAGTGTAAAAAAATATTCACGTTTTGATCGCGTCGTCCTAGAACTAGACAGCTTTTTACGCAATGGCCGAAAAATATCCAGCATTCACAGTGATTTGGCTTTAACGTGTTAGTTTATATGGACCGATCTTCAACCTGCCCACTTACCTCAGTTTTGAAGGTTTTATGGGAGTGTCTCCTTTCTTCGGCAGCGCGGTGTTTATCCTCATCGTGATCCTTGAAGCTGTACAGCACGTGCTTCTCACCGAACTTGTCGGTAATGAGTCGCGACGAGCAGCTAGACACAGTACAGCGCCACCGATAACGCGTGGAGTCCACAGTCATAAGCCGGAACCGTCGGTGGCGGTAGATGGCTTGCTGTCTGATGCGGCCGCCCTGCACCACTTCGACGATGTCTCCAAAGGGCGCGGCGGCGCCTTTGCTGGAAGCCATGGAGCCGGGCATCGCTCCTCGTTCCGTCGCCGGTTCAGTCGAACAAAGTGAGGCGCCGAATAACGTTGGCTAAGCCTCCGGCGAGACACCACGTCGACGAACCAAACGCGCTCGTCGGTTGCGAGTACGCACGTGATGTCCGCCCTCCGCACGAAGATAAGCAATCTATGGCTGGCGAAAAGAGTGTTTCGTTCCTCCATGATATTCTCTGATAAGACGAGCGAAGGGCTCTTCGCGTCTGCCACGACGGCGCGACAGCGCTGCGAGTGGTGTCACCAAACGCGAAGGTCGCGTGTGTCGTCTGCTACGCTTCAGGAGCAGGCGCACAGACGGCAAGAACACCTATTCGTTTCTGCTTGCGAGGCTTTGCGGCTGGCAACAGCAGTGTTAGCAGGGATCACGAGTTTTATAAGCTCCATTCAAACTTCAACGGGGTGGGCGACTTGGTAAAATTCATGTGATGCGGCCGGCCACGCAGTGGGACAATTTGCGCTGGACTTCCCGCATGCCTTATATATATATATATATATATATATATATATATATATATATATATATATATGTATGTATATATAGTGAACATAACGCATACACTATTAGCAATAGCATACACTAACGCAGAAATTACTTCACATTACGATTTCTCTAGCGCGCTCCTTCTCAGAGGCCACAACCAAGCTAATACGTAATAAGGCACTACAATGAGGGCAATTATAACCGAATAAACGACGAATATAAATCAATTTATAACCTTGAATTTTTCCTTCGTTTTACAGCAGGTCAGTCGATGAAATTTGGTACCATTTCAGACACAGACTGTGCACGTAGGTGAACCAGTACGCTCCCTTAATTAACAGAACAAAAGATCAATCCCACATTAATGACAGTCGTCTATCGCATGTCTTATCTTTGTAGCACCTAGTAGTTATTTATTGTATCACCGAAGCTTTCTTGGTCTTCTCACGTCTACACTGTCTGCGCTAGTAGTTGCAGATCTTTAGGTTAACTGCGCCGTAACTTGAGCAACTGCCCGAATGACGTTCGCAAATTGACTTTTGAAATACTCGTCCGTCCATAGTTTGAGTATGCAGCTCCTATCTGGTCACCCTAGCACAATGATCTAATTATCTATCAAGAATATGCACACAACAGGCCCGCTCGTTTCTTTTCGATAACGTTTCCATTCGTTTATCATAACAGACTAAAACGAAGACTAGGTTTACATAGTCTGATTTTCTACTCTACGTCTGTCTCTTCCACCTTGTACGTCACGCAGATTACATAATAATCTAAGCTTGATTCGCATCTACGGCACGATGGTGACTTTCAATGCGCCATTCGCCTCTGGAATGATCTCCGAGGTGTCACCGTCGCCGAATCTGATAAACAAAAATTTCGCCAGCATTGGACCACACGTAACGAGGTGATTTAGATCAGTAGGTTTTATTGTTTTTTCCTTGCGTGTTTCTGCAATGTTGATTAATATGCGTTGGTAAACACGATGCAGCCATGTACACTGTCCGTGGGAAATTTCTTTGTTTTTTTCCATATTAGTAGTTCTCGTGCCTGCCATGTTTTAGCACGCATCTCCTGATAGTTCTTGCATATTGTATAGCAGTCTCACCTGAAATGTATGCATTTATGCCTATAGTTTTGTTTGTATTTTTATTATGTATATATTTTTATATGCAGTTTAATTGTTCTAAGTTTGTTTTTGTTTTGCGTTCCCATTGTACTGTACCAGTCCCCTTTAGCCAACGCGTCAAACAGAGCCCTGTATGGTAATTTGAATAAAAACATTCTAAAAATGATATATGGAACAAATGACAGCTTCGGCTGGTCATGTCTGAGCGCTGTGGCGCGATCTCGAAGGTGGCGTTGAAACAGGGTTCGCGCCCTGCGTTCGGGTGGTTCTTCTCGATCGCTCTCCTCCATCTTCGAGCGCTCAGAGGACAGCCCTGTCCTCTGAGCAGTCGTCGAGATTGAAGCGTTCCCCGGAACGTCATCACACCACAGCGTCGCTGATGTTGGTGACGGTCCAGCGTAACCTAGGCAACCTAGGCCACTGCAGGCTGGCGTCTCAACGAGCGGTCGTTCCACGCTGCGTCCGCCGGTTATCCCGGCAGCGCGCAGAGCTTTGTTTATGCGAAACGTAGGGACGTTGGCAGTAGTCACGTGGTTTCGAATCGGCCCTTTTCTCCTCCGAGAGCGAGCCACTCGCTCGGCTTGCGTGCTCGTCCTCCATCTCTGAGTTCGGGGAACGCGGATCTGCCCGACGCTACTTCGGGGGATGGAGGCGACCAGTCGAAGATACCGAAAGTGTACCTGCAGCCATCTCTGCTACACCTCCAGATGTGCTGGTTGCCCGCTGTGTTGTATGCAGAGATACGCAACGAAACGACAAACGCTATCTAATTATCTTCAATCCAACAAATGTACGCCTTCAGGGCCGGATTAGTACATTATAGCAAACGAAGTGAATTTGTTCGAGTCTTTCTGCCGTTTTAAAGCGAGTTTTCACAGGAGCCGACTACTCAGTCATCAGCGGATCCTTCGCCGCCAAAAAATTGAACAAAGTTGGCGTTGCATTCCCAAAATGCACTGCTCAACTTACATGCTTTCACGTTACTAAGCCTTAAGTCTTCTTTTGAGTAGTCACGACTGCGTGAAGGGGGCGTTCTTCCTCCAACGTTGGCCTAAAATTGGTTGCAGATAGACTGCAGCACATCAGTCACGCTTCCTTCTTGATCGACGCGTCGTTGTGCGAGATCCTCTTTGCAGCTGCCGTAATGTGCGATAAGCGCGGTGAGCACGCCCAGCAGACTGCGAGTTAATTACAGCGTACTAAGTACAGCACTTCCAGCAGCGCATCTTAATTAGTCCGCGACAGAGATCCGTTCCTTTCTCTGCGGCCGTACTCTAATATACTCTCTCGCTTATCTTCGACTCTGAGATCTCTTTGCCGCGACAATTTGTGCGCTCGCCGACCGGCTGTTATCAGTTTCTCATATTCTCATACGCCCCGTTTTGGCGCTCCATGACGTGAAACCTTACTGCGCCTTGGAAATGAACACGTCTCGACGGGAATTATCTCTGCTCCATTCTCTTTTTCTTTTTTTTCTTTTTTTTTACGTTTCTAATCTTTTCTTATCGTCGGTAAACGCCGAGCGTTGCCGATGCCTGCGCGTTGGCACAGCGATGTGCGAGCCAAAGGCGATAAGAATGAATAGATATGATGGATTCCTTTTTTTTCGTGGTCAGGATGTTAGACACACGTATTCTCTCACATGCAATATAGGGAACAGCACTCTTTGTTCATACAAGAGGCTGTTACACACGTGTAGTGCTCACCGACTGAAACGGGATGTTGGGACCGCATGGCGGCAGGCGCTTTTTTGCTCCACCGGCGAGCGCTATACAGGTGATCGCTGGGGGTACAAAGTGCAATCGAAATGCCCCACTCAAGCTCTCGCTCTGATGCGACACAAAAATGCATCTAACTCTGTGTTCCAAGTAGCCACAGGTGGCGAAAAAATAAAAATAATTAAGAAAGGCCGGCAGCTACGCACTCCGAATATCGTGTTTCAATCGCTGGGCGCTGTACACATCTCAGGCAGATGACAGCGCTTGGTATAATTCATATTACGCGTGCTGCATGGAAAAGAAGCAAGATTGCAAGTCGCATCCGACATCCTGCGAACTTTGATTTTGGCAATTGGTGGGATAATAAAAGTTCAACGTTGGGGAAAGTTAAACGTGTTGAGACCCGGTGATTATAACAATCTAGCGGCACAAAAATTATTCACATACAGCAATTATTTCTATGCCATTCATATTTTTAAAGGTTTATACGTTGAACACGCGATCACTATCCGAACGACACTCCATGGTGCGGTGGTAGAATAGCTACAGGCGGCTTTATTGTTGTGATCACGGCTGGCGATTCCTCCACCTGAATGTATCTTGCAGCGTCGCTGGGATACGTCGCCAGACGTGCAGTCAACGGGCGCATCTTCAGGGTGTAAGAAACAGATGCGAAGTTTCTTTACGAGATATAAGGGAAATGAGGAATTCCAAGCAAACATGTGGGCATGCTTTTTTTTAGGATAGGCACTCTTTGAGCGCAGGTCACCTATACGATATGCGATTCCCGATTCGTAGGCGGCCACCTAAGAAATGTGATATGTTTAACATGGTTGCGCAGATTTCTATATTTTTCTGGTAGATTGTTTCATTCATCACAAAAATAGCAAAATGGTTTAACCCACAGCTCAGCTTTCAAGCAGACGCCTGGAGCATTTGTTATTTACGCCTAGGCACACCGCCAGCTTTAGCGTGACTAGAATCGAAAGAATCGAAGGCATAAAGTACACCTCCTACTCTTTTTAGACCCGCCGTGGTTGCTCAGTGGCTATGGTGTTGGGCTGCTGAGCACGAGGTCGCGGGATCGAATCCCGGCCACGGCGGCCGCATTTCGATGGGGGCGAAATGCGAAAACACCCGTGTGCTTAGATTTAGGTGCACGTTAAAGAACCCCAGGTGGGCAAAATTTCCGGAGTCTTCCACTACGGCGTGCCTCATAATCAGAAAGTGGTTTTGGCACGTAAAACCCCAAATATTATTATTACTACTCTTTTTACCTTAGACAACTGCCCTAACTGAGACTGAAAGTGCCTTAACTGCCTTACTGTGACACACACACACACACACACACACACACACACACACACACACACACACACACACACTTGTCCCAACTACGATGGCCAAACGTCTCGGCCATTAAACGATCAATCGAAACTAAGCTGTGTGTAAACGAAAACGGGCTGCCATGTACTTGGCGATGCCACTTGCTCTAGGTAATACTATAGTTAAAGAGCAACGTTATGAAAGATATGGCTTCGCGTGTAGGGAAAGCTTCAAGCAGATTAGCATTCAGCAAACTGCTCCGACAAGTCCTCTTCAGTATTCTTGTACAATTTTTCAGTAGCATATGGTGTTCGAGTTGCACTGGCGGTAGTCACCTCAATTCCAACATCGTGAACAAAAATGTGGTCATATAGTTACGCAATATTTACTCAGCAAACACCGATAGCTGGTATTCTAAGTCAGCACAAATAAAAAGTTGAGTTCTGAGCTCCGAGGACCGAGTAGGTTAATTGAGCCTATGTGGAATTGTCGCATACCGTTTAGGAGGATTGGCCAAGAATAGGGTAGCCCGAAAGAATAAATCAGAATACATAAAATGGAAAAGACGTTAACCACTAGTTGAGAACAAACAGCAAGAACTAGTGCTCCGCGTTCTGCTTTCAAATTGAAGCTGTTCTTGTCACGGGCTCATTACTCCTGCCAGAAGTAAAGTGAAAACTATGCCAGCTGGCCCATAAGCTGCCCGGAATGAACAATTATCAATTGCTCATCCCGAAACAGGAACAGCCAGATCAGACGAGAAAGCAAGATACCGTATTTGCTTGTGTAAGGCACGCCCTTTTGTGAGGGTAGCGCCCAGTAGAAGATGCAGTACATTGCCAGAACAGCTCGTGCACTCGCATATCGTAATTCACTTTTCTTGTTTCTGGACATTCGTAAGGTCAAGTCAAAGAGTGCGTGGAGGCATGTAGTGCTTTTTCACCACCGGCTAGGGTCTTCAAATATATTGACCGTGGCTTGGGGTGGCTTTTACAATAAAGTTCTTTGCTTTCCGCATCAAAAGGGAAGATAGTGCTGCGTGTGACCACTGCGGCAGCGAGGCAGCGATTTATTTATTTGTAAAATACGTTACAAGGCCCCTACATGGGGATTGAGTAAGGGGGGCATAAAATCAAGTACATACAATCTATTACCAACAATAACAAAAGGAAACAGCAGCCAAGTGCGCAGCCTAAAAGTCAGAGAAACATATTGGCTACATAAAGCTGCATATGATTACAATAAAAAGGAACAATATAAGTTTGTAACAAACATATAACAGTGCAAGAAAAATGTAGAAAAAATAACACAGAACAGTGAGTGTGACATTAATAGTTAACATGGGTTAAGCGAGTTGAGTGAGTGCTTGAATTTTTCATGGTCAGTTTCCGAAACTATGTTGTCGGGGAGGTTGTTCCGGAGCCGAATGACACGTGGAATTGCAGACGAGTTAAATGCTTCTGTTTTACCATAGATGCGCGTGAAGCTATGATGATTGTATAATCTGTGCGACGTGTGCGATGACGTTTCTAGGTGCAAGGAACGTTTGTTAGTGTGGTGGGCGTATTTATGAAATAATGACAAAAGGGCTATGTCACGACGATTACTTAGCAGCCGAAGTGAAAGGTGAATCTTTATTTGAGTTGCGCTAGACCGGTAGTCATAATTTCGGGAAATGAAACGTACGGCTCTATTTTGGATTGATTCCAGCATGGTAATTAGGTAATGTTGGTGGGGAGACCAGACTGGAGTGGCGAACTCAAGTCGAGGGCGAACAAAATGTTTGAAATGCCAGTTGGCGGATAAGTGGAGGTGAGTTCCGAAGGTTACGTCGCAGGTAACCCAGTGATCGCGAAGCACTGGCACAGATGGTGGTAATGTGAGAATTTCTCGAACAAATTACAACGAAGTTGAGTTTCTCTAAGTTGAAGAATTGAACAAGTTATCGGCCTTTTCCCACCATACAGCGCAGACCGGCAGTCACTCGCGTCCACGGTGGATCGCCTTGATGACCGGCCGCCTTCGTAGCAGATCTGTGCTGGAACGCCGGCCTGTGCAGTCGTCACACCATAAGTCGGCCAAGGCACTCTTGAAATTTTTGCGTTCGAGTGGCGTATTGAAGAGACTATGGTTCTCACGGACTTTCCCAACCTCCTCTATTTATTTTTCGTGCATTTGCTTTTTGTCTCCGCTTTTCTTTTCCGTCTTTTATTTACCCTTACTCTATCCAAAGTGCAGGCTAGCAAACCAGGATCTGTTCCAGTTAACCTCCCTGCCTTTCCCGCCCTGTTTATTTCTGTCTCTCTTGGCGGGAAAAGCTGCACATTATTCATAGGACAATACGATTCCGCATCTCACAATTAAAAAATTATGGGGTTTTACGTGCCAAAACATCTTTCTTATTATGAGGCACGCCGTAGTGGAGGGTACCGAAAATTTCGACCATCTGGAGTTCGTTAACCTGCACGTAAATCTAAGTACCGGGCGTTTTCGCATTTCGCCGCCATCAAAATGCGGCCGCCGTGGCCGGGATTCAATCCCGCGGCCTCATGCTCAATAGCCCAACGCTATACCCACTGAGCAACCAGGGCGGGCTGCATCTCACAATCGTGGCTAGCTTTCCGAGGATCTTTCTGGCGCACGTGCTGAACGGGAAATGTCTTGCAATTGTGCGCTATTTAGAGGCCTGCAAAAAAAAAAGCAACAACAAAGAACGGTGTTCGTGACCGACAGACTTATTGCTGCGTGAAACTTTCTAGCCATTATACAGAGAATTCGCGACCACGAAGTCTTTCCATACATTATCCACACTTTATTATTCAACTCTTTTTTTTTGTCACCCTGCTTGGAGCCAGGGCAGCACACACGTGGCAGTCAGACGCGAAGAGCGGTTACGAGAGCTGCCAACTCTTCCCAGATGCATCTCATTGAGTGGTCACCGAGCTGCTGTGTTGCGCCTTACTGTCTTTCACACACGCCTTTGTGTCAGTTGCTGGAGCGGCGGCCCAACCGCCAGGTGCACAATCACTCTGTCGCAGAGGGCCCTTCTTCATCTGGTTTTCGAGCAGCCTGCCTCTGCGGACCTCATTGCGCATCTGTTCCCTCAGCAACTTTGCCTCCATTCTTAGCACGGTGGAAAGCTGGTCGTAAATAGCTACTCGGAGCTTCTGCTCGGCGCATGCGCACGAGGTGGACATAATTTGCAGAGCTTGCACGGATTTCGCGGGACTCCCGATGGTCTGACCACCGCATCTCAAGCGAGAACGCAAATGCCCCTCGACCTCGCTGTATTCGTCGTCACCTCTTCTCGGGCGTCCTTCGTCCTCGTCCGATGCGTCATCGTCGCTGTCATCGTGAAGTGACTCAACCATGTCGGCTTCCTCGACACACGTGGCTGCCGCACTAGGTTTCCCTGGTCCGCTGGTCTGTTTCTGACTGCCGAACAGGCTCCGGACATGTTGTGACGGGCCTACGTCCTCCTCTGGTACTCCAGCTACTTCTGCGGTCCTCGAGGTGGTCTCGTGGGCTGATCTGCTGTCCCCATCCGATTTAGTGGCACTCACATTAACGGCTGGCGACGATGCTCGAGGGCGAGGCGAATACTCTTCACACAAGATAACATCGGGGCTATGCAATGACAAATATTCTGCATGCTCGGCTGCATTGTCTCCGTGCTGCTCCTGTTGGTGTTCACTAGCACCTGTGCTGGTCCCTTTCACACCCTGGCTTAGATCTGTAGGCGTGTGTTGACTCGAGAGAGGTTGGTCGTGCGGCGGCCTGCAAAAGAAAGATATGTTACCCCTCGCGTCCGAGTGGCATGGAGCCCTCAGCAACTCGATGACGCTCGCGACATCTGACAGGCCATCAGAGAGACGAATGCGAAACACGAAATCTTTGAAGTGATTCGTTTACTGCTCATTACTGTTGCGTAGGTATAACTTAATTTCAGCTTACTGCCAGCGTCGTTTTGTAGCCAAACGTTATATAGGTCAGGCCTTGGTTTGTTTCTGGCTACTCAGTCTGTTTTAAACGGTCAACCTGTGTACAGCGTATCGTGTGTGTCCAAACTCCTCAGCTCACCATAATAGCTGGTCGTGCGAATCTATAACAATTACTGCGTTTCATACACATACACGGCGTTCTCTTAATTGAAGCCCTCACAATCAGTGCAACTACAGGATTCCATATTGCCTTCTGCATAGTCAAGAATACTGCGTCCCTCTAACAGGCTACCTTTACTAAAATGCATCATTACGGTTAGTGATTACCATTTCAGTGCAATGATAGAAGCTTTCTCTCAGAAGGCTCCCAAGTTTACGTCTGGCTTCAGAAGCCATTGAAAACGCGGGGAAGGCGGGAGATGGATATTTAAGACGATGAGGAAAACAAGTACACTTGTCGAAACGTTGGCTCCTGCTTTCACATTGTTGTCGTTTTGCTCATCGTCTTCAGAAGCCATTGCATTTTACCATTCGCTACGGGTACACCCAAGATGAAGCTGGCAATCATTATAAAACCCCTTTGAATTATAAGCAGTCCCACTGCGGTGGATAAACGAGACAGGGATGTCGCTGGTGTAGACACAATTTTGTTTCGCTTGTTGCTGTAACATTTAGATTGTTCAGGACACGCAAATTGTTGATATCAACCAAACCGGCTCTTGGATCCCATACGCAACACTAAATCATTCTTTGACGGCCATTGGCGATGCGTTATATGAGAGTCGTAGGGGAAACGCATCACAGAATATGTTATCCGGGCCCTTGCACGCCTGAAGAAGTTTGAGGTAACAGTACAACTGCTGATGTCAGCTGCACTTGTAAGCGAGCGATCGAGACATACATTTTTGCTGCTACAAATGTGGAAGCTTGTAGAAGGAAGCTTGTCGCAGGGTTGCCGATCCCTTAAAAGCCTTTCGATAAAAAGCTTCCTTTCTTTTCTTTCTTTACCTCATGCCTCACGCACTCCCTGACTAGGTTCCTCATCCACCGCTCCCTTCTGGAAGTGTTTTGGCATCAGGCGTTTTAAAACTTATTCATTCTCGTTTAGATGAGACGAACGAACTGTACTCTTATCATGTGTGTGCATAAACTTCCACCATTCAGGCAAATTCCTAGCGTCGCTCAACGTTTGCCCTTATACAGAGGACGGGAGCAACGCACCTGGCTAGCTCTTCCCGGGCGAGTGCCTGGCACGTGTGTGCCGTTGGCCCGTGCAGCAGCTGCTCTCCGTCGAGGCTGGTGCGGCACCGTCCGGGGCAGCTGACGTACCGGCAGCGCCAGCACTTGATGAGTCCGACCGTCCTCTCCGGCACGTAGAGAAATTCGCCGAGCTTTTTCAGTACCTGCACGGACACGCGATATAGCTCGCCACTGCGCACGGTATACACGACAAGAATATGCATCGGGTGAAGGATAGCGCGCGCATGTAAGCACACACACACACACACACACACACACACACACACACACACACACACACACACACACACACACACACACACACACACACACACACACACACACACACACACACACACACACACACACACACACACACGCACGCACACACACACACACACACACACACACACACACACACACACACACACACACACACACACACACACACACCACCACCACCACCACCACCACCACCACCACCACCACCACCACCACAACAACAACAATCATTGTTTAAAAGGACGTGTTTCTGAGATAACCCCTGGACCCACTTTAATGAAATTTGTTGCATTTGAAAGAGAAAGTTCAATTCTAGTGATTGTTGGAAGCGAAATTTCGATTTAGGGCCTAAATTTCGTTAAAAAGATCTCCAAAAATTCGAAAATCTGAAAAAAGAACAGAAGCACGAAGTTTACAAATAGCTGTGCACCAAGAACAAATCTCACGGTACTGTAAATGGCATCCATTAGATCACGCAACGCGGAGAAATTGTATGTGTCACTTTATATGTTACGTGAATTTGTTACGTTCTGTACAGGGGTTCTGCAGAAGCTGTATTTCCATATTACTGATTTTTTGTAGATGTATGTGTAGCATACCAGTTTTGTCCGCTTTAGATGTACTATCAGGTGCAATTCACAAAATTGTGATATCATATTTCCTGGCTGAGTTACAGAGTTGTAAACTTGATAGTTTCGTTCTCATAAAATTTCAGATTTCGGCCAATATTTAATAAAATTGAACGACCTAAATACAAAATTCGAAACCAACTGTCTCCAGATTTTAAGTTTTTCTTTTAAATGTAACAGACCTCGTTAAGTTTGGTGTAGTGGTTGCCGAGACAGACGAATTATCCTTTTGCATGTATTTAGATAGGATCACCCGAGTTAAGCTTCATCTTAAAGGACATTGGGTGAACGAAAGCAAACGCGCAACAACAAAGAAAGACAAGACCTGCAGCAATTTGAGTGAGTGAGTGAGTGAGTGAGTGAGTGAAGAAAATTTATTGCAGGTCCGGCGAGGACCCGAAGTCGTCGCACGCCCGGCTAGTCTCACGTCGGGACCGGCAGGTCTAGCCCACCGGCCCGGTCGCGGGCACGCCGGAGGGCCAGGATTTGCTTTTCTAGAGCGGGGCTACGCAGAAGCTAGTCCCACTCCTCCTTGATGAACTTGGGGTATGTCGACCCGCACTCCCAGAGCATGTGAGCTAGAGTGGAGGTCTGCCCGCAGGACGGGCAGGCGTCGTCGCGATACATGTCGGGGTATAAGCCTCGTGGGGAGCGGACAGACACGGATATGTGCTGGTCTGTAAAAGCCGAAGCGAACCGGCTTACGCCCTATTCAACTTGGGGTGAGGGGGTGGAAAGACCCTTCTAGACATGTAGAAGAATTTAATAATCTCGTTGTGAGTAGCGGGAGCGTCCCTGTGGCCGTAGGGAGGAGGGGAGTCAGTGCTCCTTAGAGAGGAAGCGCGGTCGGTGAGGTCACGCGCAGCGTCGTGAGCAGACTCATTGAGATTCGGGGGGGGGGGGGCACATTCCACCGATACTACGTGAGCGGAAAAAGAGTGAATTGAATGGTTTGTTAGAGCATATGGACTCGAGCCGCTAAGAAGACGAACAGCTTCCTTGGCGATGCAACCCTTATGAAAAGCCCTAATTGCCGTTTTGGAATCACTATAGATTTCGGACCCACGACCGTCTAGCAGGGCGAGGGCGATGGCGACTTGCTTGGCGACTCCGGGGTCTGAAGTGCGAATCGAGGCGCTATTGGAAATCTTGCCGCTCGAGTCGACCACAACGACGGCAAAGGTCTCTCCGTCGCTGTGCTCCGCGGCGTCGACGAAGCTTGCGCTAATGTCGTGTTGCTTGATCTGTTTGAGGATGGCTGCTGCTCTGGCCTTGCGTCTGCCCTCGTTGTGGACGGGATGGACGTTTCGGGGCACAGGGGCCACTACGAACTTGTCTCGAGTGCACCTAGAGATCGGGTACTGACCATCGGGAATCCCGCAGGGTGGTAACCCAGCTGTTCGAGGATGCGTTTACCTGCCGCTGTGGTGGTCAGGCGAGTAAGTTGCGCGCGTTCCTGTGGTTCGGCGATCTTCTCGACGGTGTTATGTACCCCCAGCTTCAAGAGATCCTCGGTATGGGTCCTGATGGGTAGCCCAAGAGCCCTCTTGACTACTTTGCGGATGAGAACGTTGAGCTTGTCTCGCTCCGCTCTCAGCCAGTTGTGCATAGAAATTGTGTACGTGAGGTGGCAAAGTAAGAAAGCATTGATCAGCCTGAGAAGATTGCTTTCCTTCTTGCCTCGATGCCGGTTTGCGATTCTGCGAACGAGACGGAAAGCGTTGTCCGTCTTTGCGATCACCTTGCGGAGAGCAGTTTGGTTCCCGCCGTTGAATTCGACAAACATGCCCAAGACCCGAATAACGTCGACTCTGGGTATCACCCCCCCCCCCCCCTCCCCCATCACAAATGCGAAGTCTGATGCTGCTTTCGGAGACTGGCTTCCGATCATGTGGCCAAAGGTGACTTAAAAAAATTATAGGGTTCTACGTGCCAAAACCACTTTCTGATTATGAGGCACGCCATAGTGGAGGACTCCGGAAATCTCGACCACCTGGAGTTCTTAAACGTGCACCTAAATCTAAGCACACGGGTGTTTTCGCCCCCATCTAAATGCGGCCGCCGTCGCCGGGATTCGATCCCGCGATCTCGTGCTCAGCAGCCCAACACTATAGCCACTGAGCAACCACCGCGGGTGCCAAAGGTGACTTCAAGGTGACACATGTCAGATGTGAGTTTTGCGATCCTAAAGATGAGTCTCAAGAGGACAAGCAGTAAACCCAAAAATTGTTAGCAGTCGTTCAAACAGACTGGTAATGATTAGGATACGCGGATTTTCCTGCAATTTGCCGCGGTTTGCTGAAGAAGCTTATCCTTCTTTATAGTTCTGTGTGGTTCACTTGTACTGCGTGGCACATTCGCAACGTTGAGTGCTTTATGTTTACAACTGATCAGTCTTATCATGTACTATCTAGAGCGCGTAAATAAGTCTCAACACTTGCTATGATGAGTGTCGCCAAATAAAGATTGGGCAATAACAGCATTTTAGGTATTCTGAGCAATGGTTCTTGCTTCTGTGTGACATTCTTTTAAGAAGTTTAACGGTAGGAATCGAATGCAAAATGTTGAACATGCAGTAAAAAATTTGCTTCGAGAAACTTAGTACGAGTAAACGAAACCAACGCTTTTGTTCGAATGAAGAACGACGAAGTTTTTGCTAATTGAAGCACTGCATATTCTTCTCACTGAAACGCTGTACTTGTGTCGAACACAGATGACAGAGCCACGTGTAGATATAGAATTCTTAGTCGTCAGGTATGCCACCCACATATTCTATGCCGCAATGAGAAGCACTGACGTCAACCATAAATGCTGCAGTGTCCTACATAGTTTCGTTTGGTTTAGAGGCAGGGTAACGGCAGGGTAACGTTTAGCGATTCAGTATAAAAAAAATATTCACGTTTTGATCCCGTCGTCCTAGAACTTGAGAGCTTTTTACGCAATGGCCAAAAAATATCCAGCATTCACAGATATTTGGCTTTAACATGTTAGTTTATATGGACCGATCTTCAACCTGCCCACTTACCTCACTTTTGAAGGTTTTATGGGAGTGTCTCCTTCCTTCGGCAGCGCGGTGTTCATCCTCATCGTGATCCTTGAAGCTGTACAGCACGTGCTTCTCACCGAACTTGTCGGTCATGAGTCGCGACGAGCAGCTAGACACAGTACAGCGCCACCGATAACGCGTGGAGTCCACAGCCATAAGCCGGAACTGTCGGTGGCGGTAGATGGCTTTCGGTCTGATGCGGTCGCCCTGCACCACTTCGACGATGTCTCCAAAGGGCGCGGCGGCGCCTTTGCTGGAAGCCATGGAGCCGGGCATCCCCCCTTGTTCCGTCGCCGGTTCAGTCGAACAAAGTGAGGCGCCGAATAACGTTGGCTACGCCTTCGGCGAGACACCACGTCGACGAACGATACGCGCTCGTCGGTTGCGAGTACTCACGTGATGTCCTCCCTCCGCATGAAGATAAGCAATCTATGGCTGGCGAAAAGAGTGTTTCGTTCCTCCATGATATTCTCTGATAAGACGAGCGAAGGGCTCTTCGCGTCTGCCACGACGGCGCGACAGCGCTGCGAGTGGTGTCACCAAACGCGAAGGTCGCGTGTGTCGTCTGCTACGCTTCAGGAGCAGGCGCACAGACGGCAAGAACACCTATTCGTTTCTGCTTGCGAGGCTTTGCGGCTGGCAACAGAAGTGTTAGCAGGGATCACGAGTTTTATAAGCTCCATTCAAACTTCAACGGGGTGGGCGACTTGGTAAACTTCATGTGGCGCGTCCGGCCACCGAGTGGCACAATTTGCGCTGGACTTCCCGCATGCCTCATATATATATATATATATATATATATATATATATATATATATATATATATATATATAGAACCTAACGCATACACTATTAGCAATAGCCTACACTAACGCAGAAATTACTTCACATCACGCTTTCTCTACCGCTCTCCTTCTCAGATGCCACAACCAAGCTAATACGTAATAAGGCACTACAACGAAGGCAATTATAAGCAGATAAACGACAAATATAGATCAATTTATAACCTTGAATTTCTCCTTCGTTTTACAGCAGGTCAGTGGATGAAATTTGGTGCCATTTCAGACACAGACTGTGCACGTTGGTGAACGAGTACGCTCACTTAATTAACAGAACAAAAGATCAATCGAACCGAAGTACGAAAATCAATTTGCAGTACTGCTGACCACAGTTTTCTTTAAAATGATCTACAACAAGTAGCGAACTGGTGCAACACCAGGCTGATGTTGCTTAGCCTGGTAAACGTAAAGTTGTCATGTAGCAGTAGGCAGCCCATTTCCGAATTTTCCTCCCACATTAATGACAGTCGTCTATCGCATGTCTTATCTTTGAAATACTTAGTAGTTATTTATTGTATCACCGAACCTTTCTTGGTCTTCTCACGTCAACACTGTCTGCGCTAGTAGTTGCAGATCTTTAGGATACCTACGCCGTAACTTAAGCAACTGCCCGAATAACGTTCGCAAATTGACTTTTGAAATATACTTGTCCGTCCATAGTTTGAGTATGCAGTTCCTATCTGGTCACCCTGCCACAATTATCTAAATACCTTTCACGAATATGCACAGAACAGGCCCGCTCGTTTCGTTTCCATAACGTTTCTATTCGTTTAACATAACAGACTAAAACGAAGGCTATGTTTACATTGTCTGATTTGCTGCTTTACGTCTGTCTCTTCCACCTTGTACGTCACGCAGATTAAACAATAATCTAAGCTTCATGCACACCTACGGCACGACGGTCACTTTCAATTATTCAGCACTGCCATATCCGCCATTCGCCTCTGGAATGATCTCCCAGGTGTCACCGTCGCCGAATATGATAAACAAAAATTTCGCCAGCATTTAACCACATACGTAACGAGGTGATTTAGAACTGTAGATTTTATTGTTTCTTCTTTGCGTGTTTCTGCAATGTTCATTAATGTGCGTTGGTAAACACGATACAGCCATGTGCACTGTCCGTGGGAAATTTCCTTGTCTTTTTCCATATTAGTAGTTCTCGTGCTTGCCATTTTTTAGCACGCATCTTCAGATATAGCTCTTGCATATTGTATAGCTGTCTCACCTGAAATGTATGAATTTATGCCTATAGTGTTGTCTGTATTTTTATTGATGCCTATATTCTTATATGCAGTTTGTTCTCGGTTTGTTTGTTTTTGTTTTGCGTTCCCATTGTTTTGTACCAGTCCCCCTTAGCCAACTCGTCAAACAGAGCCCTGTAAGGTACTTTGAATAAGAAAAAAAATCATATCTGGAATCAAATGACACCTTCGGCTGGTCATGTCTGAGCGCTCCAGAGGGCTCTCGCAGGCGGCGTTGTCTTCGGCTGGTTGAATGAGGGCGCGCGCTTAGATTCGGCTGGTTGTTTTCGATAGCTCTCATCTAGCTTCGAGCGCCCTGAGACGCTCCGAGCACTGTCGTCTGAGCAGTCGTCGAGATTGAAGAGTTTCCCGCAACGTCATCACAGCACAGCGTCGCTGCAGTTGACAACGGTCCACCGTAACCTAGGCAACCTAGGATCCGGCAGCGCCGGGAGCTTTGGATAGGTGACAGATCGGACGGCAGCAGTAGTCACCTGGTTTCTAATCTGCAATTGCCTCCTCCGAGAGCGAGCGACACGTTCGGCTTACGCGCTTTTCCTCCACCTCTGAGTTCGGGGAACGCCGGATCTGCCCGACGCTGCTTCGGGGGATGGAGGTGACCAGTCGAAGATACCAAAAGTATACCTGCAGCCATCTTTACTACACCTGCACATGTGTCAGCTGGTTGCCGGCTCTGTTGTCTACAGAGATGCGCAACGAAACGACAAATGCTATGTAATTATCTTCAGTACTACAAATGTACGCCTTCAGGGCCGGATTAGTAGTTTAGCATACCAAATTAATTTCTTCGAGTCTTTCTGCCATTTTAAAATGAGTGTTCACAGGAGCCGACTACGCCGTCATTAGCGGATCCTTCGCCGCCAGAAAATTGAAGAAAGTTGATGTGGCATTCCAAAAATGCATTGCTCAACTTACAAGCTTTCACGTTACTAAGCCTTAAGTCTTCTTTTGAGTGGTCACGACAGCATGAAGGGGACGTTATTTCTCCAACGTTAGCCTAAAATTGGTTGCAGATAGACTGCAGCGAATGGTCGCATCAGGCACGCTTTCTTGTGCGAGATCCTCTTGGCAGCTGCCGTAGTGTGCGATAAGCGCGGTGAGTTCGCCCAGCCGACTACGAGTTACACACCGTACTAAGTACCGCACTTCCAGTAGCGCATCTTTACTAGACCGCGACGGAGATCCGCACCTTTCTCTACGGCCGTACCGTAATTTACTCTCTCGCTTATCTTCAACTCTGATATCTCTTTGCCGCGTCAATTGGTGTGCTCGCGGACCGGCTGTTATCAGTTTCCCATATTCTCATACGCTCCTCTTTGGCGCTCCGTGGCGTGAAACCTTATTGCACCTTGGAAAGGAACCCGTCTCGACGGGAATTATCTCTACGCCATTTTCTTTATTCGTTTCTAATCTTTTCTTATCTTCGGTAAGCGCCTACCATAGCCGATGCCTGGCGCGTTTGGCACTGCGATGTGCGATCCAAAGGCGAAAAGAATTAATAGACCTGATCTATTTCTTTTTTTTTTCGTGGTCAGACACGTGTATTTTCTCACAATATAGGGAACAGCACTCTTTGTTCGTACAAGAGGCTGTTACACGCGTTTGTAGTGCTCACCGATTGAAACGGGATCTTAGGACCGCATGGCGGCAGGCGCTTTTTTGCGCCACCGGCGAGCGCTAAATACAGTGATCGCTGGGGGTACAAAGTGCAATCGAAATGCCTCACACAGGCTCGCGCTCTGATGTGACACAAAAATGCATCAAACTCTGTGTTCCCAGTGGCCACAGGTGGCGAAGAAAAAAAGAAAGAAAGAAAGAAAGGCCGGCAGCCACCCACTCCGAGTATCGTGTTTCAATCGCTGGGCACTGTACACATATCCGACAGATGAGAGCGCATGATATAATTCATATTAAGCGTGCTGCGCGGGAAAGAAGCAAGATTGCATCTCGCAGCTGACATCATGCGAACATTGATTTTGGCAATTGGTGTGATAGTAAAAGTCCATCGTTTGGGAAAGTTACACGTTTTGAGACCCGGTGTTAATAACAATCTTGCGGCACAAAAACGATTCAAATACAGCCATTATTTCTATGCATTAATATTTTTAAAGGTCTATACGTTGAACATGCGATCACTATATATGCGAACGACACTCCATGGTGCGGTGGCAGAATGGATGCAGGCGGCTTTAGCGTTGTAACCACGGTTGGCAGCACACACGTTGCAGTCAGACGCGAAGAGCGGTTACGACAGCTGCCAACTCTTCCCAGATGCATCTCATGAAGTAACCGTCAAACTGCTGTGTTGCCCCTTACTGTCGTTCAAGCACGCCTTTGTGTCAGTTGCTGGAGCGGCGGCCCAACCGCCTGGTGCACAATCACTCTGCCGCAGAGGGCCCTTTCTTCATCTGGTTTTCGAGCAGCCTGCCTCTGCGGACCTCATTGCGCACCTGCTCCTTCAGCAACATTTTGCCTCCATTCTTAGCGCGGTGGAAAGCTCCTCATAAATAGCTACTCGGAGCTTCTGCTCGGCGCATGCGCACGAGGTGGACATAATTTCCAGAGCTTGCACGGATTTCGCGGGACTCCCGATGGTCTGACGACCGCATCTCAAGCGCGAACGCAAATGCCCCTCGACCTCGTTGTATTCGTCGTCACCTCTTCTCGAGCATCGATCGTCCTCGTCCGATGCGTCATCGTCGCTGTCATCGTGAAGTGACTCAACCATGTCGCCTTCCTCGACACACGTGGCTGCCGCACGAGGTTTCTCTGGTCCGCTGGTTTGTTTCTGACTGCCGAACAGGCTCCGGACACGTTGTGACGGGCCTACGTCCGTCTCTGGTACTCCAGCTACTTCTGCATCCGATTTAGTGGCACTCACATTAACGGCTGCCAGTGATGCTAGAGGGCGAGGCGAATACTCTTCACACAAGATAACATCGGGGGTATACAATGACAAATATTCTGCATGCTCGGTCGCATTGTCGTTGGGCTGCTCCCTTTGGTGGTCACTAGCACCTATGCTGGTACCTTTCGCACCCGGGCTTAGATCTGCAGGCGTGTGTTGACTCGAGAGAGGTTTGTCGTGCGGCGTCCTGCAAAAGAGAGATATTTTACCCCTCGCGTCCGAGTGGATGGAGCCCTCAACAACTCGATGGCGCTAACGAAATCTGATAGGCCGTCACAGAGAGGAATGCGAAACAGGAAATCTTTGAAGTGATTCGTTCACTGCTCACAACTGCTGCGTACGTATAACTTATTTGCGCCTTACTGCCAGCGTCGTTTTGTAACCAAATGTTATATAAATCAGGCCTAGGTTTGTTTCTGGCTAGTCAGTCTGTCTTAAACGGTCAGCCTGTGTGCTGTCTATCGTACGTGTCCATACTCCTCACCATAATAGCTAGTCGTACGAATATATAAAAATTACTGCGTTTCGTACACATACATGGCGCTTTCTTAATTGAAGCCCTCACAATAAATGCAAGTACAGGATTCCCTATTGCCGCCTGCATAGTCAAGAATACTGCGTCACTCTAGCGGGCGACTTTTACTAGAATGCATCATTACAGTTAGTGCTTACCATTTCAGCGCAATGATAGCAGCTTTCTCTCAGAATGCTCCCAAGTTTACGTCTCGCTTCAGAAGCCATTGCATTTTACCTTTCGATACAGATGCACCCGAGATGACACCGGCAATCTTTATAAAACCTGTTTTAATGCCGAAGCAGTCCCACTGCTGTGGTTAAACGGAAGACAAGGATGTCGCTGGTGCAAATACAATTTTTTTCGCTTGTTGCTGTAACATTTCGATCGTTCAGGTCACGCAAATTGGAGATATCCACCAAACCGGGTCTTGGATCCCATACGCAGCACTAAATCATTCTTTGACTGCAATTAGCGATGGGTTATGTGACCATTTCAGCGCAATGATAGCAGCTTTCTCTCAGAATGTTCCCAAGTTTACGTCTCGCTTCAGAAGCCATTGCATTTTACCTTTCGATACGGATGCATCCGAGATGGACACCGGCAATCATCAAAAAACCTCTTTGAATGCTGAAGTAGTCCCACTGCAGTGGATAAACAGAAGATAAGCATGTCGCTGGTGTAAATACATATTTTTCCGCTTGTTGCTGCAACATTTCGATTGTTCAGGTCGCGCACGTTGGAGAGATCCATCAAACCGGTTCTTGGATCCCATACGCAGCACTAAATCATTCTTTGACTGCCATTGGCGATGCGTTATGTGAGAGTCGTAGGGGAAACGCATCACGGAATATGTTATCAGGGCCCGTGCACGCCTGAAGAAGTTTGAGGTAACAGTACAACTGCTGATGTCGGCTGCACTTGTAAGCGAGCTATCGAGACTTACATTTTTGCCGCTACAAAGGTGGAAGCTTGTCGAAAGAAGCTTGTCGCAAGCTTGCCGATTCCTTAAAAGCCTTTGGATTGCTAGCTCCTTTTTTTTCTTGTTTCTTTACCTCTTGCCTCGCGTACTCGCTGACTAGGTTCCTCCATCTCCGCTCGCTTCTGGAAGTGTTTTGGCATCAGGGGTTTAACAATTTATTCATTCTCGTTTAGATGAGACGAACGAACTGTGCTCTTATCGTGTGTGTGCATAAACTTCCACTATTCAGGCAAATTCCTAGCGTCGCTCAACGTTTGCCCTTATCCAGAGGACAGGAGCAACGCACCTGGCTTGCTCTTCCCGGACGAGTGCCTGGCACGTGTGTGCCGTTGGCCCGTGCAGCAGCTGCTCGCCGTCGAGGCTGGTGCGGCACCGTCCGGGGCAGCTGACGTACCGGCAGCGCCAGCACTTGATGTCGCCGACAGTCCTCTCCGGCACGTACAGGAATTCGCCGACCTTTTTCATTACCTGCACGGACACGCGATCTAGCTCGCCAATTATGCATCCAGCGCAGAAAGGCGCGCGCATATTAGCACAGGCACACCACCACCACCACCACCGCCACCACCACCACCACCACCAACAACAACAACAACGATCGTTGATTAAGGGGAAGCGTTAGCTCGGGCCCAACTCCAACGAGACCGATTCAAATATATGTAAAATGCAAAAACGTTTTTCTTAGATAACCCCTGGACCGATTTTAACGAAAGTTATTGCATTTGAAATAGAAAATTTAAATTCTCGTGACCGTTTCAAGCGAAATTTCGTTTGAAGGCCGGAATTTTGTTAAAAAGATTCTCAAAAATTCTAAAGTGTGAAAAATATAGTAGCACGAAGTTTACAAATTAATAGCTCTGTATCAATAACAGATATTACGGTTCTTTAAACGGCATCCATTAGATCTCGCAAAGCGGACAAATTCTATATATCAATTCATACCTTACGTTAAATTGTTACGTTGTGTACAGGGCTTCTGCAAAAGTTGTATTTCCATATTAGTGATGTTTTCTAGATTCATGTGTAACATATCAATTTTGTCCGCTTTAGATGTACTATCAGATGCATTTCGCAAAATTGTCATATCGTTTTGCCTTGCTGAGTTACAGAGTTGTAAACTTCATAGTTTCGTTTTCATAAAATTTTAGATATCCGTCAGTTTTTATTAAAAAGTTAACGACCTAAATAATATATTCCAAAGCAACAGTCACTAGATTTTAAGTGTTTCTTTTAAATGCAACAAACCTCGTCAAATTTACTGCAGAGGTTGCCGAGAAAAACGAATTCTCATTTCACATGTATTCAGATAGGAGCACCCGAGCTAAAGCTTCCTCTTAAAGAGTCATCGGATGAACGAAAGCAAACTGACAACAACCAAAAAAGACAAGACCGGCAGTCATGTGACCAACGGCGAATTCAAGGTGACACATGTGAGATGTGAGTTTTGTAATCCTAAAGTGAGTCTCACGAGGACAAGCAATAAACCCAAAAATTGTTAGCAGTCGTTCAAACATACTGGTAACGATTAGCATACGCTAATTTTCCTGCAATTTGCCACTGTTTGCTGAAGAAGCTTAGCTTTCGTTATAGTTCTTTGTGGCTCACTTGTACTGCATGGCACATTCGCAACATTGAGCGCTTTATGTTTACAACTGATCTGTCTTATCATGTACTTTCTAGAGCGCGTAAATAAGTCTCAACACTTGTTATGATGAGTGTCGCCTAATATAGATTGGGTAATAACAGCAGTTTAAGTATTCTGAGCAATTGTTATCGCTTCTTTGTGACATTCTTTTAAAAAGTTTAATGGTAGAAATCTAATGCGAAATGTTGAACATGCAGCAAAAAATTTGCTTCTTGAAGCTTAGTACGAGAATACCAAACTAACGCTTCTGTTCGAATGAAGAACGACGAAGTTTTTGCTAATAGAAGCACTGCACATTCTTCCCGCTGAAACGCTGCACTTGTGGCGAACACAGACGATAGAGCCACGTGTAAATATAGTATTCTTAGTATGCTAGTATCATATCCACGTATTCTTTACCGCAATGAGAAACACTGACGTCAGACATAAATGCTGCAGTGTCATACATAGTTTCGTTTTGCCGTAGAGGCAGTTTAACGTTTAGCGATTCAGTATAAAAAAGATATTCGAACTTTGATCGCGTCGTCCTAGAACTCGACATTCTTTTGCGCAATGGCCAAAAATTATACAGCATTCACAGTTATTTGGCTTTAACGTGTTAGTTTATATGGACCGATCTTCAACCTGCCCACTTACCTCACTTTTGAAGGTTTTACGGGAGTGTCTCCTTCCTTCGGCAGCGCGGTGTTCATCCTCATCGTGATCCTTGAAGCTGTACAGCACGTGCTTCTCACCGAACTTGTCGGTGATGAGTCGCGACGAGCATCTAGACACAGTACAGCGCCACCGATAACGCGTGGAGTCCACAGTCAAAAGCCGGAACCGTCGGTGGCGGTAGATGGCTTTCAATCTGATGCGGTCGCCCTGCACCACTTCGACGATGTCTCCAAAGGGCGCGGCGGCGCCTTTGCTGGAAGCCATGGAGCCGGGCATCCCCCCTTGTTCCGTCGCCGGTTCAGTGGAACAAATTGAGGCACCGATTAACGTTGGCTACGCCTCCGGCGAGACACCACGTCGACGAACGAAACGCGCTCGTCGGTTGCGAGTACGCACGTGATGTCCGCCCTCCGCATAAAGATAAGCAATCTATGCCTGGCGAAAAGAGTGTTTCGTTCCTCCATGATATTCTGTGATAAGACGAGCGAGCGGCTCTTCGCGTCTGCCACGACGGCGCGACAGCGCTGCGAGTGGTGTCACCAAACGCGAAGGTCGCGTGTGTCGTCTGCTACGCTTCAGCAGCAGGCGCACAGACGGCAAGAACACCTATTCGTTTCTGCTTGCGAGGCTTTGCGGCTGGCAACAGCAGTGTTAGCAGGGATCACGAGTTTTATAAGCTCCATTCAAACTTCAACGGGGTGGGCGACTTGGTAAACTTTATGTGGTGTTGCCGGCAACCCAGTGGCACCATTTGCGCTCGACTTCCTTCATTTCTCTAATATATATATATATATATATATATATATATATATATATATATATATATATATATATATATATATATATATTAACACATACAGTGTGTCACACATAACTTTAGCCAATAATTTAAAAATAAAAGGAGCGGCGTCGGAAGCGAATTGAACCGAACGGCATAGTATTCGCAATAGCCAACACTAAGTCAGAGAACTTTTTGTTTTCCCCATGACTCACTAATTAATTAGGTTTAATTACCCAATTTTTAAAAATTATTGGCTGAGGTCATGAGTCGCGACGATACGCGTATGATACGCATGTTTGTAGAGCACCTTCAGAAACCACGATCGAGTTGTTTACTTTACGATACGTCTCGCGTAGTCCTTCTTTCCGGGTTGCGGAGAAAACCCGCGAAATATGAAAGATATATAAAAAGCCAATAGGTGGGGAGGGGAAGCCACGTGACGGAGCGTTTGAGCAGTGGTATTGTGCTGCTCTCAAGCGTACGATCGGTGAACAAGGTCGGCTGCATCGTGACTGGCGACGAGGAAGCGCGAGGGCGTTCTTTATCTCATCGGCAGCGCTCGGCCAGCAGTACGTATTTTCGCCGTCAGCCGACGGGAGCGGACCTTGTTCAGCGGAGGGACGGTTGAGAGCAGCACGATACCACTGCGCAAGCGCTCCGAGACGTGCATGTTTTCATATTTCATGTAACTTAATAAAATGGGGAGTTATAGGGAAAACAAAAAAATTGTCTGAGTTACTATAGTCTATTGCGTATAGTATGCGTTTGGTTCACTTCGCTCCCGACGCACCTTCCATTTTTAAATTCTTCGCTCAAGTTAAGTGGAACACCTATATATATATATATACAAATAGGGTGTAGCAATTGCTACGAATGGTTGGATGTCTGATTTTCCCTTAATTCATATATATATATATATATATAGTATTAAACACGGACCTCATTTTGTTCTATCTCACTTCTTCTTTATTCCCTTTTCTGCCCCTGCCCCTTGTCTTGTTTCAACTTCGTCTATTTGCAGGCCCTCATAGGAGTGCTTCATTCCCCCCAGCATTGTTTTCATCCCTCCATGATGATACTTGACTCTATTGCCAATAACAGCGGATTCAATGGTGTCATTGGCACCAATGCACCACATGGCCTTTAAGTGTCCTTGTTGTCTTGCCGTCTTGACCACACGAGATGGTCCGCCATAGGCCACGTACAGGCTTGGCCCTCTTTTTACCAGTACGAAGTCATCGACCTCGAGTGTTGGTATTTTGCCCGTCATAGAAATTTCTTTTCATTATCTCACGATACCTTGATCTACTATCTTCAGTTCTTGCTATACTTCCATGTTCTTGTCAATGCCGAGGCTTATCTCCACAGGCAGATAAGGTGGTCACCCAGTTGCAGCCAATAGAGGAGTGCATTCCAGGCCAGTTGTATACGAGCGGTTGTGGTGAGCTACTGCCACTTCCGGACAACACTTCCAACCACCCTGGAATGGTGGACACGCTAATGTATTGATTGATGTCCCTGATAGCCCTTTCAGCTAGCCCATTTGCTGCGGGATGCTATGGCGCTGTGAACTGTAACTTTATGTTGCGCTTTTCAGCCCATTCCTGTAACCGACGACTTCGGAAAGCAGGTCCATTGTCGGAGACAATTACTTTTACATTGTCAACAGTCACAGAAGGAGACCGTTGGAACCGAAGGAGAAAAAGGAACCACAACCTTCGCATGCGAAGGTTGTGGGTTCGGTTCCCACCGGCGGCAAGCTGCTTTTTCATCCACTTTAATTTCCATTAATTTATCATTTCTTTATTTCATTTATTAATCACAAGTAATTTCCCCTATGTTGTCCTTGGCGTCAGTGTTTGTTGGCTTCCTATTATATGACTAATAAAAATCTGGACCCTCAGTTAACGCCTCCCTTCTCGTTCACAATATAGTATATAACTCATGCGAAATTTCAAATCACCGCAGCACAAGTCTCCTATAACAGACTTAACAAGTTAAACTGATTTTACTGTTCTCACAGACATATCTTTATATAGGACTTGCGATTTAACCTCCTAAACAATTAAGGTACACATACCATATAAAAAGGGCTACACTGATGTAAAAAGCAGACCCATATAATGAAGGGCAATAAAAACAATATTCCAGCTTAGACGCTTGCTGGAAGCAACTGGTTGGCAATCAATAATCCAATTTAACACTAAAAACAGCTGTCTTACCTTATGATACTCTTGTTGGCGCTTTCCCAACAGAATTCGTGCATTTTTCTTAGCTTGAGGTGAAAATTGATTTAAAAACGCCACATTAAAAAGTTGTGCATCAATTTTATTCCTTCATACAATGTGCAACAGTGCATAAAAACTTCATAACTGATGATATTACAAAAATGCGGATATATATATATATATATATATATATATATATATATATATATATATATATATATATATATATATATATATATATATATATATATACCAATTGTTTTATTTATGTTGATAAACACATATCTTTAAGGTTATGAATAATAGCTGACAGTGACAATTTGACAGATTGCAATAAGCACTAACACAAAACTTGCCGTAAAGCAAACACGCTGACAAAATATGCAGCATAGGTAGCTGTATTTTGTTACGGCAAATATAGTGCACGAATGATGAGGAGAAGAACCGAAGCAGCACAGGTGATAGCTACACCCAACTACACAAACACAGCTGTAACAATACACATGCTGCATAAAGAGCCAAAAGACGCAAAGTGGAAGACCTGAGGAAGGCTTCTTTTACTCATCACAACTCATCCTGTAAGAGTAGATTATGTACCAGCTTTACTCCAGCCTCAGTAAATAGATGAATATGTAAAACAAGATGCCACATTTACACATCACTCGATCATATTAAGTTCTGATTTTACTAGTTCTGGTTTTTAAATAAGCAAGCACTTACGCAAAGATTTCCTATGGCTTGGCACATAAACTGAAAGAAGTGTTTCTATAAATAATGGAGGTCACCGAATGTTGAGTGACACATAATTTGTTTTGTCTTCGTTTTTGTGATTATTTACCACAGTAGTCTTTTGTACAGGCAAACACATCCACACAATGCACTGAGGGCCACCAAGTGTGAATGCCTGTTCTTGATTTCTACCTTTCTCTGGTGTCCCGTTAAGGTAACATTGGGACAAAAGCTTGACTTCGCATTGTATGTGTTTCCACACAACAGGAGCCGATGATAAGTCACATTAATGGTGTGTGAAATGAAACATTTTCTGTGCTTAACCTTCCACTGCCGCTCCAATCTAGAGTGACTTTTTGTTTTGCTTTGTTATGTACTCTAGCGCAGGTGCTACGCAGTTCACTTGGTGCCCAAAACAACTGTCCTGGAAAGATCTGTCCTGGAACGCCGGCTATGCAGTCGTCACACCATAAGTCGGTCAAGGCACTCTTGAAATATTTGGGTTCGAGTGGCCTATTAGAGAGACTATGGTTCTCACGGACTTTCCCACCCTCCTCAAATTATTTTTACTGCACTTGCTTTTTTTTCTCCGCTGTTCTTTTCCGTCTTTTCTTTCCCCTTACCCTATCCCAAGTGCAGGGTAGCAAACCAGGATCTGTTCCGGTTAACCACCCTGCCTTTCCCACCCCGTTTATCTCTGTCTCTCTTGGCGGGGAGAACTGAATATTATTCACAGGTCGATGCGATTCCGCGTCTCACTATCGTGAATAGCTTTCTGAGGATCTTTCTAGAGCACGTGCTAAACGACAAATGTTTTGCAGGTGTGTGCTATCTAGAGGCTTGCAAAAAAAAAAAGAAAGAACACGGTGCCCGTGACCCGCAGACTTATTTCTGCGTGAATTTTCCTAGGCATTATACAAAGAATTTGCGACCACAAAGTCTTATCATACATTCTCCACACTCAATTATTCAACGTGTTTTTTTTTTTGTCACCCTGCTTGGAGCCAGCGCCGCACACACGTGGCAGTCAGACGCGAAAAGCGGTAACGAGAGCTGCCAAATCTTGCCAGATGCATCTCATTACGTGGCCACCGAGCTGCTGTGTTGCGCCTTACGGTCGTTCACTCACGCCTTTGTATCAGTTGCTGGAGTCGCGGCCCAACCGCCTGGTGCACAATCACTCTGTCGCAGAGGGCCCTTTCTTCATCTGGTCTTCGAGCAGCCTGCCTCTGCGGACCTCGTTGCGCACCTGCTCCTTCAGCAACTTTGCCTCCATTCTTAGCACGGTGGAAAGCTGCTCATAAATAGCTACTCGGAGCTTCTGCTCGGCGCATGCGCACGAGGTGGACATCGTTTCCAGCGCTTGCACGGATTTCGCGGGACTCCCGATGGTCTGACCACCGCATCTCAAACTCGAACGCAAATGCCCCTCGGCCTCGTTGTGTTCGTCGTCACCTCTTTTCGAGCGTCGATCGTCCTCGTCCGATGCGTCATCGTCGCTGTCAACGTGAAATGACTCAACCATGTCGGCTTCCTCGACACACGTGGCTGCCGCACGAGGTTTCTCTGGTCCGCTGGTCTGTTTCTGACTGCCGAACAGGCTCCGGACATGTTGTGATGGGCCTACGTCCACCTCTGGTACTCCAGCTACTTCTGCATCCGATTTAGTGGCACTCACATTAACGGCTGCCGATGATGCTCGAGGGCGAGGCGGATACTCTTCACACAAGATAACATCGGGGGTATACAATGACAAATATTCTGCATGCTCGGTCGCATTGTCGCTGGGCTGCTCCCGTTGGTGGTCACTAGCACCTATGCTGGTACCTTTCGCACCCGGGCTTAGATCTGCAGGCGTGTGTTGACTCGAGAGAGGTTTGTCGTGCGGCGTCCTGCAAAAGAGAGATATTTTACCCCTCGCGTCCGAGTGGATGGAGCCCTCAACAACTCGATGGCGCTAACGAAATCTGACAGGCCGTCACAGAGAGGAATGCGAAACAGGAAATCTTTGAAGTGATTCGTTTACTGCTCACAACTGCTGCGTACGTATAACTTATTTGCGCCTTACTGCCAGCGTCGTTTTGTAACCAAATGTTATATAGGTCAGGCCTAGGTTTGTTTCTGGCTAGTCAGTCTGTCTTAAACGGTCAGCCTGTGTGCTGTCTATCGTACGTGTCCATACTCCTCAGCGCACCATAATAGCTAGTCGTACGAATATATAAAAATTACTGCGTTTCGTACACATACATGGCGCTTTCTTAATTGAAGCCCTCACAATAAATGCAAGTACAGGATTCCCTATTGCCGCCTGCATAGTCAAGAATACTGCGTCACTCTAGCGGGGGACTTTTACTAGACCGCATCATTACAGTTAGTGCTTACCATTTCAGCGCAATGATAGCAGCTTTCTCTCAGAATGTTCCCAAGTTTACGTCTCGCTTCAGAAGCCATTGCATTTTACCTTTCGATACGGATGCATCCGAGATGGACACCGGCAATCATTAAAAAACCTCTTTGAATGCTGAAGTAGTCCCACTGCAGTGGATAAACAGAAGATAAGCATGTCGCTGGTGTAAATACATTTTTTCCCGCTTGTTGCTGCAACATTTCGATTGTTCAGGTCGCGCACGTTGGAGAGATCCATCAAACCGGGTCTTGGATCCCATACGCAGCACTAAATCATTCTTTGACTGCCATTGGCGATGCGTTATGTGAGAGTCGTAGGGGAAACGCATCACGGAATATGTTATCCGGGCCCGTGCACGCCTGAAGAAGTTTGAGGTCACAATACAACTGCTGATGTCAGCTGCACTTGTAAGCGAGCGATCGAGAGATAAATTGTTGCCGCTACAAAGGTGGAAGCTTGTCGAAAAAAGCTTGTCGCAAGCTTGCCGATTCCTTAAAAGCCTTTGGATTGCTAGCTCCTTTTTTTTTTCTTCTTTCTTTACCTCTTGCCTCGCGTACTCGCTGACTAGGTTGCTCCATCTCCGCTCGCTTCTGGAAGTGTTTTGCCATCAGGGGTTTTACAATTTATTCATTCTCGTTTAGATGAGACGAACGAACTGTGCTCTTATCGTGTGTGTGCATAAACTCCCACTATTCAGGCAAATTCCTAGCGTCGCTCAACGTTTGCCCTTATCCAGAGGACAGGAGCAACGCACCTGGCTAGCTCTTCCCGGGCAAATGACTGGCACGTGTGTGTCGTTGGCCCGTGCAGCAGCTGTTCGCCGTCGAGGCTGGTGCGGCACCGTCCAGGGCAGCTGACGTACCGGCAGCGCCAGCACTTGATGTCGCCGACAGTCCTCTCCGGCACGTACAGGAATTCGCCGACCTTTTTCATTACCTGCACGGACACGCGATATAGCTCGGCACTTATGTATCGAGCGCAGAAAGGCGCGCGCATGTAAGCACAGACACACCACCACCACCACCACCACTACAATAATAATAATAATAATAATAATAATAATAATAATAATAATAATAATAATAATAATAATAATAATAATAATAATAATAATAATAATAATCATTATTATTATCATCATCATCAACAACAACAACAACAACAACAAGAACGATCGTCGATTAAGAGGAAGCGTTAGCTCGGGCCCAACTCCAACGCGACCGATTGAAATATTTGTAAAACGCAAAAACGTTTTTCTTACATAACCCCTGGACCGATTTTAACGAAAGTTGTTGCATTTGAAAGAGAAAGGTTAAATTCTGGTGTTTGTTTGAAGCGAAATTTCGATTTTAGGCCTGAATTTTGTTTAAAAGATATTCAAAAATTCTAAAATGTGAGAAATAAAGTAGCACGAAGTTTACAAGTTAATAGCTCTGTTTCAATAACAGAGATCACGGTTATTTAAATCGCATCCATTAGATCTCGCAAAGCGGACAAATGCTATATATCAATTCATACCTTACGTGAAATTGTTAAGTTGTGTACAGGGGTTCTGCAAAAGTTGTATTTCCATATTAGTGATGTTTTCTAGATTCATGTGTAACATATCAATTTTGTCCGCTTTAGATCTACTATCAGATGCAATTCGCAAAATTGTCATATCGTTTTACCTTGCTGAGTTACGGAGTTGTAAATTTCATAGTTTCGTTTTCATAAAATTTTAGATATCCGCCAATTTTTAATAAAATGTTAACTACCTAAATAATATATTCCAAAGCAACAGTCAGTAGATTTTAAGTGTTTCTTTTAAATGCAACAAACCTCGTCAGATTTACTGCAGGGGTTTCCGAGAAAAACGAGTTCTCCTTTTACATGTATTCAGATAGGAGCACCCGAGCTAAAGCTTCCTCTTAAAGAGTCATCGGATGAACGAAAGCAAACTGATCACAACAACCAAAAAAGACAAGACCGGCAGTCATGTGACCAACGGCGACTTCAACGTGACGCATGTGAGATGTGAGTTTTGTTATCCTAAATTGAGTCTCACGAGGACAAGCAGTAAACCCAAAAATTATTAGCAGTCGTTCAAACAGACTGGTAACGATAAGCATACGTTGATTTTCGTGGAATTTGCCACTGTTTGCTGAAGAAGCTTATCTTTCTTTATAGTTCTTTGTGGTTCACTTGTACTGCATGGCACATTCGCAACATTGAGCGCTTTATGTTTACAACTGATCAGTATTATCATGTACTACCTAGAGCGCGTAAATAAGCCTCAACACTTGCTATGATGAGTGTCGCCTAATATAGATTGGGCAATAACAGCAGTTTAGGTATTCTGAGCAATTGTTATCGCTTCTCTGTGACATTCTTTTAAAAAGTTTAATGGTAGAAATCTAATGCGAAATGTTGAACATGCAGCAAAAAATTTGCTTCTTGAAGCTTAGTACGAGCATACCAAACTAACGCTTTTGTTCGAATGAAGAACGACGAAGTTTTGGCTAAGTGAAGCACTGCACATTCTTCCCGCTGAAACGCTGCACTTGTGGCGAACACAGACGATAGAGCCACGTGTAAATATAGTATTCTTAGTATGCTAGTATCATATCCACGTATTCTTTACCGCAATGAGAAACACTGTCGTCAGGCATAAATGCTGCAGTGTCATACATAGTTTCGTTTTGCCGTAGAGGTAGATTAACGTTTAGCAATTTAGTATAAAAAATATATTCGCGCTTTGATCGCGTCGTCCTAGAACTCGACATGTTTTTGCGCAATGGCCAAAAATTTATACATCATTCAAAGTTATTTGGCATTAACGTGTTAGTTTATATGGATCGATATTCCACCTGCGCACTTACCTCACTTCTGAAAGATTTATCGGAGTGCCTCCTTTCTTCGGCAGCGCGGTGTTCATCCTCATCGTGATCCTTGAAGCTGTACAGCACATGCTTCTCACCGAACTTGTCGGTCATGAGTCGCGATGAGCATCTAGACACCGTACAGCGCCACCGATAACGCGTGGAGTCCACGCTCATAAGTCGGAACCGTCGGCGGCGGTAGATGGCTTTGGGCCTGATGCGGTCGCCCTGCACCACTTCGACGTGGTCGACGCCTTTGCTGGAAGCCATGGAGCCGGGTGTCACTCCTCGTTCCGTCGTCGGTTCAGTCGAACAAACTGAGGCGCCGATTAACGTTGGCTACGCTTCGGGCGGGACACCGTGTCGACTGACGAAACGCGCTCGTCGGTTGCGAGTACGCACGTGATGTCCGCCCTTCGCATGTCGCTACGTAATGCATGCACGGAGGAAAGAGTGTTTCCGTTCCTTCACGATAGTCTGTGAATACAACTTCCGTTTTTCGCGGCTCTTCGCGTCTGCCACGACGGCGCGACAGCGCTGCGAGTGGTGTCACCAAACGCGAAGGTCGCGTGTGTCGTCTGCTATACGCATCAGGAGCAGGTGCAAAGACGGCAAGTACTTCCGTTCGTTCCTGCTTGCGAAGCTTTGCTACTGCTCAGGGGTAAGGGTCAGAGTTATCAGGGGTCATGAGTTTTAAGAAGTTCAATTCAAACTGAAATGTGGTGGGCCACTTGGAAAACGTTTTTTTTTTATGGAGTTTTACGTGCCAAAACCACTTTCTGATTATGAGGCACGCCGTAGTGGAGGACTCTGGAAATTTCGACCACCTGGGGTTCTTTAACGTGCACCTAAATCTAAGTACACGGGTGTTTTCGGATTTCGCCTCCATCGAAATGCATCGAAATGCAATATATACAGTGAAGTAGACGCACGTATGAAGCGGTTTATTGACGTTTCGGCCGGGGTCCGGCCTTCGTCAGATTGACCCCGGCCGAAACGTCAATAAACCGTTTCATACGTGCGTCTACTTCACTGTGAATATTTACCCGGACCCAGAACTGCTTTTGTTCTGGTATATATATATATATATATATATATCTTGTTCAGCGAAGGCGCGCTTGAGAGAGCAGCATGATACCACTGCGCAGCGCTCTGTTACGTGGCTTTTTCCAGAATTCATATAACTGAATTATTTATTTAGTTATGGGGAAAACGAAAAATTGCCTGAGTTTCTATAGGCTATTGCGAATAGTATGCGTTTGGTTCAACACGCGTATATATATATATATATATATATATATATATATATATATATATATATATATATATATATATATATATATATATATATATATATATATATATATATATATATATATATATATATATATATATATGTTGTAATAAACACAGACTCCATTTTGTTCTCTCTCACTTCTTTATTCCCTTTTCTACCCCTGCCCCTTGTCTTGTTTAAACTTCGTCTATTTGCAGGCCGTCGTAGGAGTGCTTTATTCACCCCAGCATTGTTTGCATCCCTCGGGGGATGACGCTCTAATATGTTCCCAATAGCAGCGGATTCCATGGTGTCATTGGGACCAATGTACCACATGGTCTTTAAGTCTCCTTGTTGACTTGCCGTCTTGACCACACGAAATGGTCCTTCATATAGGCCGTGTTCAGACTTGGACCTCTTTTTACCAGCACGAAGTCATCGGCGTCGAGTGTTGGTATTTTGCCTCTCATCGAAATTTCTCTTCATTCTTTCACGATACCTTGATCTACTATCTTCAGTTCTTGCTGCTGCTGTGAGCTTTCTGTTCTTGTCAATGCCGAGGCTTATGTCCGCAGGCAGATAAGGTGGTCTCCCAGTTGCAGCGAATAGAGGAAAAGCATCCCAGGCCAGTTGTATACGAGCGGTTGTGGTGAGCTACTGCCGCTTCCAGACAACGCTTCCAACCACCATGGAATGCTGGATACACGCTGTATTGAATGATGTCCCTGATAGCCCTTTCAGCTAGCCCATTTGCTGCGGGATGCTATGGCGCTGTGAACCGTAACATTATGTTACGCTTTTCAGCCCATTCCTATAGCCGACGACTTCGGAAAGCAGGTCGATTGTTGGAGACAATTACTTTTACATTGGCAAACATTTTCGTGTTCAAAAAGAAAATTACGCTTTTAGCATCGTCTTCACCAGGTCTCGCTGCAATCATCCTGGTGCACTCACAATACACAACAGGAAGGCTTGTGTCTTCTTAACTCCTTCAGACTTTTATCGTAGTTCCTCAAAGTCTGGATGAATAACCTCAAATGGCGTGTGAGAATATTGTTGTATAACCATTTTTTGCGTCAGCTGTTTAAATTTTACTTTGTTAATTTTGCAGTTATGACATGATGATACATAGTCTTTTGTTTCTTGCTTCATGCGAGGCCATGAGAACCTTTTTGTCAATTTCATGTAGGTTCTCCAAAAGCCATCATGGCCTACTGGTTCTGGGCTACCATGATACAGGTCGAATATTTTTGGTACCAAGGAAGTAGGAACGGCAACTCGTCCATTTTTAGTAAGTTGCAAAACCTCGGTTCGTTCCCATATCCTTGCAACATTTGCCTCTTCATGATTGTCCGGAAGCATAATTGGTAATCGCGGCACTGCATCCGCGTCCTTCATAGCTTTAATTTTGCACCTTGCAAATATGAAAGGAAGTAGCGGATGGCTTTTAAAACGGCGATAGCTTCTTTTTCTGTCGTGGTATAGCTCAATTCAGTTTTGTTGAATGCGTTGCGGTACTATCATACTACACGAGGCTATGGTGGTCGTGATGAGTCTCTCTGATACAAGACTGATCCCGTGCCATAGTGGTGTGCATCGGTATTCAATTCGAAGGGCACCGCAAAGTCTGATGAGTACAACACAGGTTCAGAAGAAATCATTCGGACCACTTCTCGGTAGGCGTCATCGCATTCATCTGTCCAACAAAAGGGAACATCCTTCTGACTCACGTCTTTTCAGACAGCGACTTTTGAGAGCATAATCTTAAATTAATGCTCTGAAATGGCCCACCAAGCCTAGAAACCCGCGGAGTGAGTGTACATTGTATGACTCTACTAGTTTTGCTATGCGAGCTACCGATTCTTCTGTCGTACTCTTCGTGGTTCCGTCCAGAACTCTGCCACGAAATGTAACCTTAGTTTTGAAGAACTCACTCTTCTTGAAATTAACTTTCAGTTTATAATAGATAACGCAGACAGAATATGACTCAGCTGTTCATTATGAAACTTTTCACTTTTAGAGTATATGATGATGTCGTTCACGTAGACATTGCAGAAGCGTCCAATGCAGCAATTCAAAACTGTGTTCATCATCTTCTTTAAACCGACTAGGTCAGTTTAACCATCCCAAGGAAGGCAGTTATGTTCAGATATGCCAAATGAAGTCATACGGTGTATTCCTTGGTGTATTCTTGCAGTGGCACCTGCCAGAAGCCCTTGCACAAGTCTATGCGAGAAAAGCAGGTACAGCCTTCGGTTTCATCGATGATGGCGTCAACCATTGGCATTGGAAAAGGAATCAACAGGGTTTGGTTATTTACTACTCTGTAATCCGTACATAGCCGCCAGCTGCCGTGTTGTCTTGGAGCAATGGTGATAGGTGAAACAAAGGGAGACACCGACGGGCGAATTACGTTAGCATCTAAAATCTTTTGTAGCTCTTTTAGCCACGCCTTCTTTTCTCTCGTCAAGTTGTATGAATTTTTTCTCACAACTGTTCTGTCGGACAGGTGAAATCGAACTTGAACTTTGTTGTTGCTGGATATCCTCCTAAGCATACCAGTTCGGGTTAGAGTTGAGGAATTACACTGTCTTTCTTCAGCATCCGTGGGTGGTCTTCTTTTGTCAATAAACGAGCGCCTATGATCGCCATGATGTGGTGTGATTTCATTATCAATTACAACGGTTTCCAGTATCACTTCGCGAAGCACACAGACGCCGCTGTTCGTCATCATGTGGTTTGCTTAAATTATCCTTCACAAACAGCTTCCACTGTTACGTATTTACTGCACAAAGTAGGTCGAATACAAATATAGGTCGACCCCTATATATTGAACTCGCCGAGAAATGAAAATTCACAGGGCCTCTTATGTTATCTCTAAGATGACTTGAAGGCGAAAGCCTAAGCACCGATGTATTAAATACGGACACATTGCGTACCTAATTTGCTTAGTGTACTTCGCTCAGTCACCCCTCTTAATTCCAAAGGTCCAGGGTTCGACTCCCACCCAAGGTCACGAGTTCGAGTGCTTTAAATAACTCGATCTTAATTATGCCTTAACTCCACCTTAGCACTAAAGGTCGTGGGTTCGTAGCCTTTTTGTACCTTTCATGTCGTCGACGCGTTTTCGGTCAACGTCGTCTGACTGATCAGACATATAAGGCTTTATGTCGTACAATTCGAATATAGGTCAGCCCATATGCATATTAAGAAAAAAAAAAAACGAAAGACTTTGAGCACGACTCACCTTCATTTACTGTAAGCTCGGCTACTAAGTCAAGCCAGTCGATGCCCCAAGCTGCATCCTCGTCGGAACTGCCCAAACAGGTCTTCTTAATCGGATGTTTCGCAGGTGTCCTTGGCACCCAAAGCGACGTCGTCTCCTTTGCCGTCGAGTTACGTTGGATAGGCAGCATTTCATAAAGCCAGTCTGAAAATAATCCAGAATGTCTCTACGGCGGACGTGACGGAGCAACTGTGTATTATATCGGTAGTTCTGCTAGCCTTGTTCACGAATATTGGTCGAGATTCCTTGGTCACGAATGTAAGTAGATAGCTCATTTTTGGGGAGCATTAAAAAAGAAGACAAATATGCAAATCGAAGGTCCACGTTGGAATCGATGAGAAGCGAAGCTTAAGTGAAGCGGTGAATAAATGCTTTACAACAGCGACGCGTACGATTTGGTGATGAGAAGTGTATGTACAGAAAAGTACGGCACGGATCAAGCAACATTCGGGAATTCCGTACCCATTGTCGACGATTGCACACCCAATGGCGCATACCGAATGGCTAAATCAAAGAAAGCAAAGTAAGTCAAAGAATCTGTGAAGTGAAGTTCACCATTCTGTTGCCCTATCGGTATGCTTTAGACGTACCTGGGAGCCTATATTTTATGTTCAGGTTAGAAAGTTATTTTTTGTTATTCAGAACAGGGAGATGCATATATTTGACCTACCGTGGTGGTTTAGCGGCTTTGGTTCTGCGCTGCTAAGCACGAGGTCGAGGGATGAAATCCTGGCCGCGGCGGCCGAATTTCGATTGCGGTGAAATGCAAAACCGCCAGTGTCCCGAGCATTGGGGGGACGTTAAGGATGCCCTGGTGGTCAAAATTAATCCGTAGGCCTCCACTACGGCGTGCCTCATAATCACATGGTGGTTTTGGAACGTAAAACGCCAGACTTCAATTGAAGATGTACATGTTTCGTCAGAATACAAGAATGCAAAATAAATCAATAAAAGAATTGAATGTTTCCAAGCGACGACAAACAACATTATCTTAGTTCTGTCCAGCTACATGACATTTGTGTATTTTTAAATCTTGGTGCATGATGATTGGGACATCCTGTATATATATCCACAAACGTATTCGTCGAGATAGCCGCCGCGCCACACTGCAGCCTGGCTGCCACGCCTAAGCCGGAAATACAGGCAAGCTTTGCTTTAGAAGACGTTCGACCTAAATTCGAATAAATACGTAATTTGTTGATTGCACAAGTCCTACTGCTCGTCATGCTTCCACTGCTAATAACAACGGCTTTCATTATTAGAAAGGGAGCAAAAAGAAGAGGTCGTCAGGCCAGATCTGTGGCGACAAAAGTACCAGCGCGTATGGCAAGTCAATTCCGCGGAAGCCCGCAAGGTTCGTGAAGAAGAAAATTGTCATCCACCCGGCTGTGGCACAAAGATAGAAAGAACACCCATGCGGGTTTCTCGGAAGGAAAGCTTCGCAGTTGAAGAAAAATTCGTCCTGGTCCGCGCGAGCAACGAACACGGGGCGAATGCCTTTCCGAGCAGCCGCTTTACCATCTGAGCTAACCAGGAATCGAAGTCACGCTGCAATCTGCTTGCCTCCTGAGCTAACCATAGGGGGCAAGCAGATTGCAAACGAGAGGGCGAATTAACCGACAACTCGAGGCACATGCAGGGGGCACCGAATATTGCAAATCAGTTCTGCGGATACCCGTAAGGTGGAGGAAGGCTCACTCTCCATCTGAAGCCGTCAGGCATGGCATGGCAAGAACTTTGTTTTAGTCCAGAGAAACTAGGGTCCGAGGGCACAAGCCCCCAGGCTAAGTCGGTGGCTCCGCCCACGTAGGCACCGGTAGGCCGAAGGCTTTCCCGATGTCGTGAGCTCTCCGGACGGCCAGGAGTTGATCTTGGAGGACTTCGCTGGATATGCGCCGACTCCAGTCCTCCTCACTGTTGAGATCCGAAGCCCTTTGATTGGGGCACAGCCAGAACATATGATCAAACAGACATGGAGAGTGTCCACAACGGGGGAAATGCTTTTAATCTGTTCTACGCGTGCACCACAGCCCGCGATGGACGAACCGGTCAGGAAGCGGATGGAGGAAGAAGTTGACGAAGCCTCTGCAAGCTTCTAGAAATTCCGCTTGCTAAATTCGGGTTAATCTTATCGCCAGCAATAATACCATCTTTCGGTGCGTAAGTTACAGGGTTCAGCCACAGGGACGTGTTTGATGCCATTTGCGGTTACATTTACAATCAACTAAACGAATAACTTATTGAATGTTCTTTGTTCTTTGTTTGTTTTTGTAAGTGTCTTTGGTTTTTCTTGTTTTAATCGAGTATGTAACATTTCAGAACATTAAGTAAAAGTTTCAGCGCAAAATTCTTGGCCAATCCCCCAGTGTGGGTATGAGCCATAATACGAGGCCATCAGCATCGTCGTCGTCGTCGTCGTCATCATCATCATCACTGCAAACGCAGTATGGCCGCCGCCGCTGTTGCGCAAGCCCCGCCCGTGCGCCCGGCGCTTCCCGCCGGACCGCGACGTACCAAGTCGCCGCCGAAGTCACCGCTCAAGCCACCCGCCAAACCAACGGCCAAACCAGCGGCCAAGTCGCCAGCGAAGCAGCCGCGGCCCGTGGTGACTCAGCAACCCGCCGCTGTAACGCTGCCGCCTCCGGTACCCGGTCAGCCAGACGTCAAGCAGCCGGATGCTGCTCCACGGGTACCCCAGCGCGAAGGTTTGGATACACTGATTTGTCTTGAGACTTCCAAACACTCCATGAGCCAACAGCAAAAGCTGCGGCAGTTTCAACATGAGTAACATCGAAGGGACGTAATCTGAGCCTGCGTAGTTTTTGGGACGTATATACAATGATTCATTTGGGAAATAATGGGGTATATAGGGAAAATAGAGGTGGAAGGAGCGAAGGAGCGGGGGCCAGAAGCATGACGCTTGTAACTGTGTCCTTGGCGAGTGCACACCACGGGATCTCCTTGTTACGCGATCTACTCATGTGGGCTGCAGTTGGTGAGGCATATGCCGAAATTGGCGAGAATTTGTCTTCTACGTTTGTCGATTCTTCTCTCGTACTGCGAATTCTAAGAAACGCACGAGAACACTCGGTATATCTATCTCATCATGAGCTAACCACGTACGATTATACCGAAATTCCCAAGGACCTGAGCTAGCATTACTAAACTGCAGGCTTTAGACCCATGATGCATATTTCTTCCTTTCCGACTTGGATCATTGCCCACTGCCTCTAAGCTTCAATGAAATCGTTCCCTGCAACGTCCGTGGCAACGACTATGCTCAATCTTATGATCTATTTGCACTGCAGCTAAAAATATCGAGCTTGGTAACTGAATCGTGGGACGTAACGTCCCGAAACACCATGGTGGGTTATGAGGGACGCGTTAATGGAGGGCTCAGGATTAATTTTGTACAACCTGTGGTCTTTAACGTACCCACGATACACGAGCGTTCTTGCATTCCGCCACCATCGGAATGTACCCTCTGTGACCGGCTTAGAACCCGCCACCTGGTGCTCAGCAGCGCAACGTCTCAGCCTTGACACCACGGGGCTTGGTAATGCGCCGCCATAGTGTGCATCGTTATGCAGTTTTGTGGTTCGGTATCAGTTATATCGAAGACATAGTTTTAAATCCCGTCAACTGCTAGGCAACTTTCTGTACCGTCATAGCTCCCGTTTTTTAGCTCACGTGCCGGGTACACGTCATCCAAATCGTTCCTCAGGAATATGGCTGATTGTCAACTACATTTACTATCCCTGGTAATTTTTTTTCTCCAGCGAACAGCAAAACTAATCACGAAAAAGCGTGTGCCTGTATGTATAATTTGCGACGAGGAGGTCAGTTCATCGACCCCTTCGTGGTGACGCGGAGTATATGTATATTGTTGGAACTCAGTTGCCAATCAGTGCCGTTCCCTACTGCTGCTGTCGCAAGCAACCGCCAATTCTCCTTTTCGTCACACGACGTCGTGTGTATACGGGGGAAAGGGGGCAGGGTATTCTGTAAATATCCAACTAGTGGACTGTCCATTTCGGTCGTCGCTGAATGGCTGAAGCAGTAGGAGCAAGGAGAAGGCAGGCTGAGGGGGCGCCTGCCTCCTTTCCGGTCGTACCCCAGCCCAGTCAATCAGCGCAAGCGTCGGATATAACAGATAACACAGAAGTAATATAAGCTAATATATAGGGAATCAATTGAAAAGTTCGGGTATAGTAAAAACATCGCAACGGTTATAACGAAAAGTTTGCAAAGTCTTGGATATATTTCTGGCAGTTGCTAAACAGACCCCTGTCATAGGCCCTCCGAATGAGGTGAGAACTCGCTTACACATTTTCAAGGGGTGTACGGTAGCGCGATTAAAGGACGGAACAGAAGAAGACACACAGGGTCACACACAGCGCTAGATGCATTACCAACAAGCCCACATTGCAACCCTCGCTTACACAGCTTCGCTGTCTTTTTAAAGGTTACTTAAAAGGTACACAGGCTCATATTATTACGATGGCCCCATCGCGAACTCATTATACCTGCACGTTGGCACCTCTGTCCATATAGGGAGATTTAGAAGTAGCGTACCCAATCGTCTTTGCATACTCAAGGCGCCACGCTCTGCTTGCGTTAGTTTGTACTCCTTTTGCATTTCCTTGTATAAGTTTCTGCGTTTATTTTGTACGCGCGGCGGTTCGCGTCCTTGCAAGTAGTAGATTGTCAGATGGAGGATAAGTGCACTTTGAAAGTATTCATCTCTACCGCCTAACTTGCTCCGTTTCGGTGACACGTAGCTAGCGCGACGCGACTACACAGTAAACGCAGGCTCGGAGATATTCGCTATTGAGGAACGCGGTATGACGGAGATTTCGGAAGCGACGTCGCAGCTGGCGGTACCTATTATACTGTGGGATTATTAGCCTCCGGATCGCAAACTCCTCCCCCCCCCCCCCCACGCGGTGGTCCAAGGTTCGGGACCGTGCCAGAGTAGGATTTTTTTTTTTCCAGCGTGCGGGTGATACTGAGCACTTATCTGCGTTCCAAGGAAACAGATAACGCGTCGTGAACAGGGAATCCGTTGTAAATGTTAAACCGAAGTTTCGTGGGCCCGCGCCCCCACAGTGCCCGAAGGGGTGCATCTCACAGCTCGGCCGAGCATGACGCCAGAGAAGCTGCCGGACTTTGGCGACGTACCGGTGCTGCTCACGTGTCCGCAGTGCTTCCGCCGGGTCACGACCAGGGTTGAGCTCGAGAACGGACGCTTCGCGAAGTGCGTGGCCTGCTGCACCTGCGCCTCCGTTGTGTGGTGAGCGAGGGTGCTACAGAAACGGGATCGAAAACGCGAGAACGCTTTTGTTCTTTCTTCTTTGTTTTTTTGGTAGAAGAAGAACAAAACTTTATTAGTAGAAAGAACTTCGTTGCCCCTAAAACGGGGTAACGCCGTGTGGTCGGGCCCCTATTCCAAGGCACCGCTGGCCCTCGCCATCCTTTCTGCCCTCCGGACAAGCCTGAGCTGATCCCCGAGGGCGGAGCTGGATAGCAATGCCTCCCACCTTGCTCTCGTGTTATTATCTTCTTGTTCTTCTGTGTGAGCTGTGCACTCCCATGTGATGTGGTAGAGCGTTGGTGTGCTCCCACACCACGGGCATATGTCCTTGTATGCCGTTGGGTAGTATATGTGCAATTTATGTAGGTTTATGTATGTGTCCGTTTGGAGCCTGCGTAACGTCGCTGAGTCCACGGCTGAAAGGTTCCTATGCGGGTAAGCTTTCCGAAGAATTCCCTGGCAAACAAACGGCACCCTTGAGGGTCCATCGCTTTTGGAGAGATTGTGCACGTGTAGCATGTTGTACGAAGTGTTTGTTGATGGTGAGCACCTGGATAACGCGAAAAAAAAAGGTAAAGGCAAAAGCAAACTCTAGCTACTCAGCAATGCAGAGAAAACGACGACCATGTGTTCACGCGACGTACATGTAGCGCTATTAGACTGCAAATTTTCAGAAGTTCCTCGGATGATTAAACTGATAAAATAGATCGGGTGTTTCTGCGAAGCCTGTGAGAAATTTAAAAAAAAAATCACGTGTGGCAGAAACAAAATTGTAATCCTTGAGTTTTATTGCTCAAATAGGTGGACACTGTTTCAACGAGAAATTAAAATGCATAATAGACTAAATAAAAAATACTAATGAGATTTTTAGTAGTTACCTTACGGTACGTATCGTAATTTAAAGGTTGTGGCTAGGGAAATCGCAAGGCAGATCCAAACCAATTCTTAGGATGGCACCAGTTTCGAGATATTAATTCTCGAACTTAGTGGAGGAATACAGTGGCGGTTCAGTCACTTTCGTGCTTCGATGCGGAAAACGGTGTTTTGTTTAAAAAAATGTACGTGGAACGACAGTGCGTTTTTACTGCAAGTTTGACGGCGCATATCTCGAAAAGATGTCATCAACAACATTCCTTGCAGGCTCACCGTCTGCATTTTGTAAATTGCAATATGTGCCGTGAAGTAATTCGTTCAAGACATAATAGTGAATGTATTATCATTAATTAACCGGTTATGCATTTCTATTTCTCGTGCAAGTAACGCCCACCTCTTCGAGTAGACCATCTCAAGAACTATAATTATGCTATCTGCCACAGGCGATTTTTAAAAATTACTTAGTATTCGCGGATACACCGAATAGCGGACACCCATTTCTCGCCTATCGTATCGCGGAGCCAGAAAAAGGAATCTTAGAGTAGGAAAGTAAATTACAAAGTAGCAGTCACTGCAAAGACTGGACTGATAGCGCCGTATGGTGGTGTCAAATGTCCCTGTAATCAGTCGATGAACGCAGTAGAATTGCAAGCGGTGCAAAGCCTGCCGTAGGTTGAGGTTCTAGTTAGAGTTCTTGCGCCTGAAGTTGACGAAGCCTCCAAGATCTTCTCCCACATTCTCCCAAAGGCAGGTTACAGGCGAGACCAAGCTTTCGGCCGAGCAGAAACAGCTAAGAAAGCCCGTATACGCCATCTTTCAATGCCGCTATCCGCAACATTAACTGCGGTATGAACGAATGCGGGTCTTGTGCATGACAAGCAATGAATGAATGAATGAATGAATGAATGAATGAATTAATTAATTAATTAATTAATTGTGAGGGCTTCCTAGGTACCTGACTGTGCCTAACTGGCTGGGTGGGGTGGGATGGGCGGGTCTGGTTTTGGCCAGCTAAGCCGATTACGGCTGAAAGCTACGCTAGCCGGCGGTATTCATCAACGCCCAAATGATGAAGGAGACGAAGACTGACTGATGCATTCAGTTTGCGTGAGGGACTAAAATAAAAAAAACGAGCGAGTGGGTAACTGAGATCGAGTGAATGAAATAGTTGGTTTGATTGATTGATTGGTTGGTTCGTTGATTGATTAACTATAATTGGAGCGAGCGAGTGAACAAGTTTATTGTTTTCTTTCTTTTTTTGTGCGGCCCGAATAGAGCGCTGCACGACAAGATGAATGCCTTGCGCAACAATAACTCCCTTTTTTCTGTTGTTGAATCACGATTGAATAAAAGAAGGAACAAGTGTTTGAATTTCACATTACGGCGTGCGCTGTGCTTTCCTCTCTGCTGGCGACAGCTGCTGCTTCTTCTGGGTGCCCCTGTACGCGGACTACTTCAAGGACCTGTACCACGTGTGCCCCCAGTGCTGCGGCATCCTCTACGAGAGGAAGCAGATGGGCTGAATGCGCAAGGGAGGTCCTGCGAGGACTACCACTTTATTTGACAGCTGTCTTCCCGTTTCTTTTACAAGCTTACGTCGTTTGGAAAACAGGCATATATACGCTAACCTCTCGTGTTATCCCTCGTTATGTTAGCAGCCAAGTAGGCTTAGCCAAACTAACTTAAAACACCGAATGTAGGTCGAAAGGTAGTCTATGGAAGCGTAGACAGTGCAGCAGGAAATGCGGATTCTTGTTGGGGCATCAAGAAACGGCAAGCCGCACGAGCTGTAGCTTCAAACAGTTTAAACATTATCGAACGCTACGGGCGATAAGTATCTCAGTGAATTCTTACGTGCCCACAAACGATTTGGCAATAACTCTTAGGTCTGAAATAAACGTACTGCACATAGTTTTGAACTATGATAGAGATTATTGTCGAGACACTTTCGGCATTATTTTCGGGATTACGGTGAAGTACGCGTCCCATGATTTGAGTACACGAGGAAACGTCATTTCGAGCACTAATTGAATTTAGAGACATCATCTGCGCACGTTCAGAACTCTTTTGACGAGACGACATGCCTGTTGCTGACATGTGCTGGATATCCCACCGTGCTGAGACGCGGTTCGAATGAACCGCGCATTTAGGTCGACCGAGATACATCCAGATGGCGCTAGTAGTCACTGCATAGAAATGCTGACAATTCAGGAAAAGAGGGCGCGGAATTTATGGGCGCGTTTATTGCGTAAGCGATGCACCTGCCCGAGCCTGACTGATGCTCACTATTTGACATATGCACTTCGTCACAAAACATCGAAGTACCGTATTCTTCGCTCGTTTCTCGTAATTTTGTTGCACACATCAATGTGGCATGACTTATTTTTAACCTAATGCGCGTTATATGTAGTGAAATCAATCAATCAATCAATCAATCAATCAATCAATCAATCAATCAATCAATCAATCAATCAATCAATCAATCAATCAGCTATACCTTGTTTATGCTTAATTTGTAGCAAGTGAACGCTGGCGTTTTAATCTAGTCTATGAACAATGTTAACCATAGAGAAAAAATTTTACTACTTTGGACAGGTGTACTCCAAGAATCTTGTTAACTAAGTGCAAGACTGAGCACCTGTGATGCTGCAATTCCCGACGTGCATAATGGTGCGCACCAACGTCGAAAGACACTCGCTTGGGGAATGTGGGCTTAAATGCCCCCAAGGCAACCCAGGACAAAACATAGTAATCTGTCGTTAAGTTGTTTGGCTCTGAAGTATGAAATTGAAGCTGCACCTAAAATATCTGGGTTTCTCTGTGCGTTCTCAACAATTGGACACTGGAGAAGAAGTCTTTTCAAATCACCAAAGCTCATCTTTACCCTCTCCTTCAAATTTACATTAAGTTTTCTTGCATGGATATTTTTGCAAGGAGAATATTAGGAAGGAATCAGAACAACTATTCTACGTCTCGACTCGCATTCTTTCCTTAAATATAATTACTTCTGTTATGCTTTCTTTCAACGCACTTAAACTAACGGCAGATGCCATTTTTATAGAGACAAGCATGCACGACAAACTCTTATAGACCCGCCCTGGTTATGGTGTTGGGCTGCTGGGCACGAGGTCACGGAATCGAATCCCGGCCACGGCGGCCGCATTTCGATCGGGGCGAAATGCGAAAACGCTCGTGTACTTAGATTTAGGTGCCCGTTAAAGAACCCCACAGGTGGTCGAAATTTCCGGAGTCCCCCACTATGGCGTGCCTTATAATCAGAAAATGGTTTATGGCACGTAAAACACTATATTAAAAAAAATTTTTATAGCGCATAGGGAGCAACACGGATAAAGCGTTTGAGCTAGAAACCTTGGAAGGCGTGGACCCGCTGATTATAACTAGGCGAGAGCAAAAGAATATAAGACGCCAACATCAGGTAGTTACTCGGTAGTATGAGGATTTATTAACAGAATATTGTTTAGAATTTTACACGAGCAAAAAGAAAGAAAGGAAAGAAGAAAAAGATTCCTTCGCGAAACGCCATTGATAGTATTCTAGAATGGGCTTCTTTACTGCCGACGGTGTAGAATTCGCGCACATAAAGACTTGCTTCGATGCCAGAACCAGCGACGAAGTTGACAAAATCCGCCAGTATCACTGCAGAACAAATTTTCTTTATAAGATATTAAAGTTAGTGTAAAATGCAAATCTATTCTCCTTGAGGATGGCGAGCAGGCATTGTTCCTTTTTTTGAGAGGGGCCGTGTGGGAGCCCGATAAAGCCCGAGCGCATTTCACAAAGAAGGAAAGCTCGTGGAAATCTCAAAATGGTTTTTCCAACAGCTCTCTTGTTGAAGCGGCTCCCTCTCTCTTTGCTTGTAAATAAATGCTAGTGCTTCCGGTGCGTGGAGGGACACATATACAGAAAGGAAGAAATCATCGTAGATTCACTTTCCTTTCAAAAGAAAATGCTCTGCGTCAATCTCGTGAGGTTATAGGGAGGAGTGAGACAGTAAGGCAGAAAGAAAAACAAAAGAAAGGAAGAAAGATAGAAAGAAAGAGAAAAAAAAGATGGGCAATACGTTCCCAGGCACAATCCGGGAACAAGATACCACTCCCACGCACATACGACCTCCGCCCACCGTCTCGCTGCTGTTTTCCTTTCCGCGAGTTCTCCCGATTCCTTCTGACTGTATATGGGTATCGCTTTGCTCCCGAGATCAGTGGGAAGCCGTTTGCGCGTATGAAGAGAACAATCCGGTTGTTCGGCTTTTTTTTTTTTTAACTCTTTCTCAAGAAGCTGCTTGCGAAATGACGTCGGTTTTTGCTTGGGTAGACGCAGAGGCTCGCAAAAAGAAAGAAAGAAAGAAAGAAAGAAAGAAAGAAAGAAAGAAAGAAAGAAAGAAAGAAAGAAAGAAAGAAAGAACAGGAAGCTGTCACCGGAAAAACAGCTAAGCGGTACACAAATACAGGCCACTGAGGAGACAAGGTCCTATCGGTACGCAACTCAATTGTTTTTGAAAAGCCCGCTGAGTGGGGAGGATCAAAGTATAGTTGTTTTTTTCTCCCTTTATACTTCTTCAGTGCTTGTATTCGTATCGCCATTGCTTGCCTCCGCCACCAAGGACGTTTAATACTTTCGGCTAGATTTTCGTGCAGCATGTTACATACCTTCTTTTTTTTCATCTATGATTTTCGATCATGAAACGCTCACAAGCCACGTTATTGAAGCCACAAATACAGACCTGTTATCCATTCGTCAGCCGGTGCTTTTCACCCTGTGCGAACAGAGAGTGAATTTTCGGTAAGTGGGTGTTTCGCAACCTGCGGGAGTTGCTTAGAGACACTTCAGGGAGCGGCGACGTTTACCACTACTTGCCAACCAATGGCTCAGCGCACGACTGCACTGCTTAGTGGGTGCAGGTTGGGCTTAGTGAAGCCTGTGTAGCCTGCGTAGCCTGTGTAGCGAAGCCTGTGCTTAGCGAAGCCTTCGTCTGTGTAGAACCCTCTGTAGTCCCTCCTGGCAGCTTTAGTGGCAGGTGACATGTTTCAGCCACATTTAACTCTGCGGCATGTTTATCCTTACTCAAGTTAAAAGGAGGTGCACAGGCGAAACAATTGCCAGCAATCTCTTACAAGACTACATGCGCCCGCATGCTGCACGCAGACACCATGTTCCTCCTAATCGCACTGACTGGCTGGCCTCGCAGTTAGCCTCCAAACACGACCCCTAATTACCTTTCAGGTAAGAAAGCAGTGCAAATGGAGCTGGTGATCGAGTTGGTGGTATTAATTATGAGCATCGCCTTTAAAAATGGGAAACAATGTGTGGCTTCAGATTAACACCGACGAAGTTATGCGTTTGTATTACTGCTGTTTCTTGGTTCTTACCTCTAGGTACACAACCGCAAAATGATGTTGTAAGTGAACATTCTGCGAGTCTTTTCTCAGTCGCTTACCTGCTTGCCTGTCTGAGTAGGTTAATTAGGAAGTTAGTTTCAACTAGTTATTACGAAGTTAATACGAAGTAATACAGTAAGTAGTTAGTTAATACGGTTAGTGGGTAATATGGTTAATACGAAGTTAATTTTGTATGCAGGTGACACGAATGCATTCTTCTCAGGCGCTGACGTAAGAGAGGTATTTCCTCTAGCTAAACGGATGGATAACAGGTCTGGATTTGTGACTTCAATCTAATAGACTGCAAATAAACATCAGTAAAACGAAGTACTTGCTCTTCCGGCCGCGAGAAACCTACCCGACTGTAAACTTGCATTTAAAATTTCATAACGTTACCATCGAACAATATTTATCAGTTAGATTTTTGGCCAAAACATTTCAAGAAGGCCGTTCATGGACGCCTCACGTTGACACGCTCCGAAGTGACCTCGGGCGAGCTGTTGTAATTTTAAATAAAATGAAATATTATATCCCGTCTGCGGTGAAAAGGCAGATGTACTGTTCGCTTATTAATTCCAGGTTGTGCTACTGTTTTTTAGTAAGGTCAGCAACGACTAAGAATAGCTTAGACTGTCTTCTTTCTTTGAAAAAGCGAGCGGTGCGTGTAATCGGAAATTTAGAACTTTTGGAGGCCCCCCACTACACCCATTTTTAAATCTAATAAAATACTGCGTATTCATAAATTGTGTAAATATAAACTGGTCTTAGAAAGTTCGCACCAGCACCGAACAACTACAACATTTCAAACAAAATATCAAGCGAAACCTGGTCCGTACTACCTACGAAAAAATTTAATACCCAGGCAACGTTCCCGTACAAATATATGGTGATCAAAAACTGAGTTTTATGAAACCAGATCTACTAAACGAATATCCGGAAACAAACAGTTGAAGCAATCGTTGCAGCTACCTCGGTGCAGAAACTCGGGAAAAGGCTCAGGGAATTTTTTTCTTAATACAAACTTAAAATAGTGCTGGGCTGATTTAGTTGGTTTCCGTTTACTCTGCGAGTCCTTGCTTTCATTGCGAAAGTATGAAACATGTTCTTACCCGAACGACTGCTGCTTCGACATACCTACACTTGTATCATATACCTGTACGTACCTGTCTTCAGGTGTTATTGATGTTCAAATTTTTTATTGATGTCTAAATTTTACCCTTTTCCATATTGCCGCATTTCTATTCTATTCTTTTTTGTCATTGCATTATGTGGTTGTGTGACCGCAGCTGCCAAAGGTGGTTCGGCCCAGTCAGGCATGTTCATTGCTTCTTGTCGCGTCCTCCAAGGTTTTTCTGTAAGGAATGTCTTGCATACATGAATAGATAAATAAATAAATAAATAAATAAATAAATAAATAAATAAATAAAGGAAGGAAGGAAGGAAGGAAGGTACGCCTGTATTAGAGTAGGTGCGCTTAAGCAACGAGACCGAACTTTAGCGCTTATATTTTAATTGCTGGCAGTTTATATATATACTGCAATCGCCAGATCAGACGGCGAAGCTTTGATCCCACTGCTTTCCCCCCAGTATCTAGCGAGACTTTAGGAACCGCTTGTCGGTATAAAACTAGCGTTTCCGTGCCATCTGAACATAATTTTGCAAAGTCACCGGGAACGCATCACAGAGTGTGCGAAGGTTTTAATTGCGGCCGTTTCTCAAGCTTCAGTGAAGTATCCGAAAACCGAGTTCACGGTGCGAAACAAAAGCAAGGTGAGTGTTTCATCTTTTATTCTCTTGAATGACACCAAATGCCTCTCCAACTAATTCTTCTGCTTTTCCTACTTCTGCATGCTTGGTCAGAAGTAGGCTTATTATATACGCAAGCCCGCGGTAACTCGGTTTCTGCCGCACCCTGCGAGGAATACAGAGCTGGCCAGGCTAACAGGAGTGCCGCTGAGCATCATTCGCAGTGTTAGAGAGCATATGGGACGTACGAGCATTGCTCGACTGCAGGGCCCCAAAAATATCACAAGACGTATCGAAACAGAGGAAGATTAGGGGAGCCAGCACAAAGAAACTCAAGATCGCTGCATAACGGTGACACAGGACAGAGTAATTTACACGTACGCGCAGAGCAAAAGAAGAAAACGACTGCGAGTACGAATGGATATCAAGAGAAGACAGCGTTAGCGGCAGGGCTCTGACTGCCCCCCCCCCCGCCCCCCCCCACCCCCAATCGCGCACTCTTTCTTTCTGTCCTATACTGCTGTTTGTGCGGCTGTTTGTTGCGTCGCGTGCTGCAGTATTACATTCACTTTCTTTCTTTCTTTCTTTCTTTCTTTCTTGCTTTCTTTCTTTCTCATGTTCGTTGCATGCGAAGCAGTCATGCGGTGAAGCCCAACCTACAGCAGTGACGGAAGCTCGAGGTACATCTCTTCGAGGGTATCAGAAGTTCTGCCGGCGGAAGTGAGCGAAGTGGTTCCGCGTTAGCAGTTCTTGCTCGCCGATTCTTTCCCCTTGTTCCCGCCGCCTTATCGTTTGCCTTCTGGTAGCCTCGGCACTTCTGCCGGCCTCTCGTGATCTCGGTTTATCCTCGCGTGGTGCAGTCTCTCGCGACTGGGCGAAGCCTACAGGAAAGGAGCTAACTCGTTCGGCGTGTATCACGCTGCTGCTGATGAGACGAGATTGCGTCCGCCAGGTGCCCAGAAAAGCAGCAGTAGTGCCTGCGTCTGTTCCTCTTACCATCTCCGGCAGAGATAGATTGGTCTGTCAATCGAAACGCACGCACCAGTGTCACTAGCGCTGTTGCCGTTGCTTGCGTGTTAATAATGTTGGTGCTGACTTCTAAGTCACTCTATCTCGTCTGGCTTTTCCTATTCTTATTCATGCACACGTTTGGCGATCCTTTCTTGGTTTACGCGCCGGGTTACCGATTAGGTGAGACTATAGTAAACGCGCCCCCGCGCCTTCCCGTGAGAATTGTGTAGGCTATCTGCGCTATATATTGAGGATTGGTATTCCATAAAGACATTAATGTATATAAGATGCACTTCCAATTTCTGTATGAATCGAGAGAAATTTCTCATGTAAAACAACGATGGATACCTTATTTCACGCGAATTTTCATCGTGTACTGCGCCAGGTAAATCTTCGAGAAATCGTGGCTTGTTGTTGCGGCATTGCATTATCACTACATTATAGCAGTGGCCTAGGCGAACGAGCCAGAAGGCTAGCTGAACACGCCAAAAAAGACGTTCAGTAGACGTATGTGCAAGCACAAAGTACGATATAAGTCCACAGGGCCAAACTATTGACTTATTGTGCGTGGCGTTTCACTTTCATCAACAAGTGTTAACAAGCACGCGCACTAATCAGCACATACTGTCATCTGCAAAATGTCTAAAGCAGTAGCAAATACACGGGTACTAACGATGCAAAAACCAGCCATGACTTTCGTGGGGTCGGGTGTCAAAACACGCGTGCACAGGAATTTTGGCACATATTTGCGTACCGGTGGATGGCGTCCTCATCGGACACAACGTTTAACGAAATACCCAATAGCCTGTCAATAAATCGTGGCAGGAAGAGAAACGTAAAAGTAAAAAAAAAAAAAAAAACGGCAATAATCGGACAAATCGTCACTCATCAGCACGGGTCAAAGTGGAGGGAAAATTAAGTTGCGCGAGGATCGAGTCAGCTGCAGGTTGTGCTGGTATCAATTATTATTGTTATTAATATTATTAGTATTATTATCTTATACCCGGTTCTCATCTGATTATTTCCTTTTTTCTCCGAACACAAAACGTTTATTTTTAAACTCACACGCCCAAATTGTTAACTCCCTTGTTATCATTATTATTTTTAGGCACCTAATTAAACCGCCCGATTCTTGGCCAATCCCCCACTGTGGGTATGTGCCACGGCCACTCAGGACAACAACAACAACAGCATCATCGACGCAATCGAAACGCTACATGAAAAAAAGAAAGAACGTTCGTTTCGCGTTTTGCTTCTTTTACGAAGGCCACACAACTCGGAATTCCGAACCGCCTTGTTGCAATCAAAAACTGGTACAGCGCAACATAGAAAGGAAGACACAAGCCGAACCGGCCAATAAACAAGTTGGAATAGTCAGCGCTCTGTTCCTTTATCTGGCCGGTTCGGCTTGTTTCTTCCCTTCTATGTTGCGCTGTACCAGTTTTAGAATGCAATACCGACTCGCCCAATCCTCAACCCTAGTGAACTTGTTGCAATCAGCCGTAACGGCGTGCCTGTAACGAGCTTACAGCACGTCACGTAGCAAAGGGACGTGAGGAAGACATGCTCTTCCGGTAGCTGCTCGCTGAGCGCCAATGGTTCAGACTTGTAGGTATACGGCGACCAAGTATACAACGACGGCGTTGGCAGAATGACGACGATGGCGTGGCGACGAAAAGGTTGAAAACAGCGGTATTGCGTCGACAGGGGCACGACCGGCGTCGACAGCAATGACGACACGATGAAAGTTGAGCACGGCCACACCTACTACTAGTTTTAATGAATGAATGTGTGGTGTTCATTGGTGCAAGGGCCAGGCATGGCCAAAGAGCACCAGGTCCGTGGTGACACCTAGTTTCGCCATTACTTTGAGCGATGGTTTGCTTGCTTGCGCTTGCTTGCGCTTATCCACTAAGGGGGATTGGCCAAGAAGCCAGCGGTTAACAGGGAGCGGGGTCAGAGAAAACTTAGAAGTGAAAGTAAGTCAGAGTAAGGGGGCAATTCTTCTTATATTTAGGAAACAGACTTACTTGACAGCGTCATTTCGTAAGGGACATTCCTAATTTACCTGTCGGACACCATTTATTGACCCGTGATAAAAAAAAAATCAAATGGTTAAATTCCGGCGTTGTAATTTTTTGAGTTTTGTGGAATCTTGGAATAGAGGAAAATTTCCTATACACCTAGCCGCAGTGACATAAGCCGAATTGGGCATGATTGACATAACTGGTCCACCGAGGGATATCCGCGCGAGTGTGTCAGCCATTTCGCTTTGAAATATACCACCGTGGCCCATGGAACCAATAGCAATCGCACCAGTCGTGAGTTTGAAGGGTTTAATGGCTCAAATGTATTCGCTACAATATTGTGCGAAGATGAAGTGAGCGATGTGCATACTCAGAGGGAACGGCGCCACCATTGCGTTCCCGCAAATTATAGTTCGTCCTTTCCTTTCTTTCTTTCTTCCTTTTTTTTTTTTTTTTGCACCTGCCATAGATGACGTCTGCTTCTGATTTATTTCGTTCGACACAAGCGTGTATAGTCCCGGCCGTGTGCGGCATTAAACTGGTTCCATTACGAAGTGCCAAATAATAAGGCTGAATTCTTGTGCCAGCGTTCAGTATAGTGTTCTCGCAAAAGTAATAACAATAATAATAAAAAGAAACCACTGACATCCCCATCGCGCCATCATGGGGTGGTCTTGAACTGTCCGGTTATACCTTCCCTTCAACGTGCAATAGAGAACATATTAAACAATATAACTTCAAAAGAAATAGATCAGAAGGAGGAAGATGCCCATTATCCCATATACGCAGGGTCTTCAAATAAGCCATTGCTACTATAGCAAAAATGATATATCATTTTTGCTATAGGAGCAATGGGTTGTAACTATAGTTACAAACTAGCGGCACTTTATCGTGTATCCTTTATCGTCATCAGATGCTTGGTGTGTGGCAATCGAAACACCTCAACTGCCTCAGGGATCTTTCGACTTGTGCAAAAAAAAAATAAATAAATAACCCGCATCGGCACTATGCTAAGAGGAAACTCTTAAATTACTACGTTTGCCGGGTGATAATCATTTTGCCGATAATGAGCACAATCAAAGTAATCACTTCTGATCCCCCTTTTCGGAGCTTTCTATATCTGCTATTTTGTGCCATTTGGAATGGTAGCTCTTGCACTTGTCCTCGTAAAAAAAAATAGCAAGGAAAGAAACTCCAGTCGACATGCAATAAATCTGCGCGATTGGGACGTCGCGTCGCAGGAGAGCTGTAATTACATACCGTACTTAGCCGGCAGAATTAAGGTTCGACCAAATATGACGTGACCCTCGAGCGGGGTTTCAAGAATATCCCAAGTGAATAAATAAAAAGAAACTTACAAGGCAGTTCTCACAGTTGTAACGAGTCAAGTGTAGCTGAACGCTTCTAGTCACAACCCAGCCTGAGCCGTCATCTTCATCGGGTCAAAAAGAGCAGTGTACATAAGGGGTAGGTAAAGACGACGAAAAAGAAAACATAGAAGAAGAAGAAGGAAAAGAAGAAAGACAACACGAGGACGGTGACAACTACACAACCGATACGTTCACAAAGTTGAGGGAAAATCTTCGTGGCCGGATTCACTAAGCTTTCCGTTAGTATAAGTGATGCCATTTGCTATGGCCCAGCCGCCTTTTGCTGATAGTAAATTCAGGGTCAGGATGGTTCAGTTTATTCAGCAAGCTCAGCAGGAGCAGTGAATATCATTTGCTCTCTCTCTCTCTCTCTCTCTCTCTCTCTCTCTCTGTGTGTGTGTATGTGTGTGAAGTCTGTTACCATAAAATTCAACACATCGCATTTTACATAATCGACGGCTGCAGAACTGGCCGCCCTCCGTGCTGTTCTAGAATTGGTAATTGAAGAACCGTCACAGACGTGGTCGATCTTCTGCGACTCCAAGGCCGCTCTCCAGTGCATTATGCGGCCATTTCGTCATGGACCGAAGGAACAAATAATTAGCCGCTGACATTAGACTTCTTCATTACCACGCCATAGAGAAAAAAACACAACATAGTTTACCAGCGGATACCGGGCCATTGCGTTATCTACGAAAACGACCGTGCAGATGAGGCCACTCAACCTGCTCATAATGGCCTCCGCTGTGTAGCTATACTGTTATCCAGAACAGACGCAGTTACAGGGCTTCGTTCGCTCGCTCATGAACTTGCACAGTGGAACTCGACGGAATTTACGAACGCTTGTTTCAACAACTTGGATCGGAATAAACTTGTGGGGTTTTACGTGCCAAAACCACTTTCTGATTATGAGGCACGCCGTAGTGGAGGGCTCCGGAAATTTTGACCATCTGGTGTTCTTTACGTGCACCCAAATATAAGTACATTTTTTGTTAGAGTTGTCTTTATTCATCCTACTTTAATGCCACTTTCATAATTTTGTTCATGCTGGTGTTACTGCTTAACTACACGCTATTATTTTGTGTGCGTCCGTATGCGTACGTGAGCGCTTGTGCCTGTTTCTATTCTCTCCTTAGAATAGTCACTTCTACGTTTCCTCCTTCCGCCAGATACTTCGCCTATGTCCCTTTTGGGTAATACCATTGTCGAGTATAGAGCAGCGTCATTACGTTGCTTGCGCATGCTGTAAGTCTACAGCGGCGTCAAGTGTAGGCCGCCGAATATCGCCAAGGCTACGAAGGAGGGTTTGAACAAAAATATGATAAAGAAGGTGCGTATAGAGGGGTCGAGGATATAAGTCGGGAACAGAACACGTGTCCACTTGCTCCCGCCTCGCTGGGCAACCGTCATGGTCGATTGACGCATCGTCTCTATGGGGACCGTTTATTGTCCTGTCACGATGGGGGGAGGGGGAGGGGGGGGGTGCTTGATGGACGGCCGCTGACTTAGAACACGGGCGTCGACGGTGCTTCTGCAATATGTCCGATATTGCGGGACCGCACTTCGGAAAGCCAGGAATGCCACGCATAACAATAAAAAAAAAAGTGCATTGGTCTATATATTAGGTCAGTCCTCATCCCCCTGTGCTTCCCTCAGCACGTTGCGTCCTCTCATTTGCCATAACCTTCACACCATTTCCCCCCTTTCGTCTGTCTGATCCCCGATTTCCCGAATTTATTGTGAGGGACTTCGCGTAGGGGGAAATACATTCCGATTTCTCCCTGATCGATATTACGACCTCTTAAAATCCCGCTTATTATCGCACCTCTTTCCCATTTTTCTTCATAGCTACAATCAAGGGCACTCGCCGTGCCTTTTCGACAGCGGCGTATATGTAGTATATACGTACACTGGTTCTAGGAAAAGCCCCCAGCGTTAACTGAATAGCCGGCTATACAGCCTTCGTACTTCGACGAACGATTTACGCGGTCGGTTACGACGTCTGTGTGACGAGGCGTGACGACGAGGTGCACGGCTTTTTCTCGACATAGAGTCAACATCTTTTGTAGCTTTCTGATTTGGTTCTGATGCAGGCGTAAGACAAGACCTCTCTGTAGGCGATTATGCAATATGCGCCACTGTTAAAGGAATCACGAAATTAGTATTTCTGGAATGGTCACAGCTCAGTTCTCAGTGGAAGGTTCGATCAAATTAAAAAAATCTTTTTTGCTACTATAGATGTACCTTAACGGATAAAATAAAGCGCTTGTTTTCTACGAATGGATGACCCATTCAGGTTACGCTGGTTTGTACTAATTAAGTGTTCCTTTTAAGGGTGTACGGTACTGTACTGTGTGGGAAAATATTTGCGTTCCCAAGGCGAAAGAAAGAAAAAAAAAGCGGTGATGCTATTACGTATATTGTGGTGTTCTTCCAGGCAGGCAGGAACCACCCAGTTACGGGGAAAGTACGCAAAAGAAATTTATTTATTCCATGGACAAGGTGACTGGCGAGCGCCAGCACAGCTGGGCCGCCTTCTGGGATAAGCTGGGAAGAATTGCGCGGGCTACCCTCGGCGCCGCGGTATATAAGCCCTTATCAAAGGGGCGTGTCGCAGTAGCGCACGTGTCGGTTATAGGTAGACCTGCAGCCACTACATATATATTCCTTGCTTTCCTTGGCTAGCAGCCGCTAAATGGTAACACTTTCATTACGTTTAAGCCATGACATGGCGTCCCCTATACGTATGTGCCAAAAGGATTAACACTTCAGTGACACCTTACGAAGCAATTTCATTACATATAAGCCACGACATGTTGTTACCGATTCATACATGCCAAAAGGATCGGCTCCTCGGCGACACCTTACGAAGCACTTTCAGCACGCGAAAGCCACGCCGCGGTGTTACCTATGCCTACGTGGGAAAATAGTAGACTCTTTGGTAACACCTATACGAAATAGCGTTCTTGTACTTAAGCTGCTTTCGTCAACATAGATGTTGATGCGTTCACACAGCGAAGCGTAATTATTGCTGCGGTCTGTGCTAAGGCTGCCCAGCCGTGTCCCATCGGTTGCCGAACATCATCATCATATCGCCATGACTATGACGAAATAAAATTTAAAAGTTGAAAGAAAAAGAAGCTACCGTGACTGACATTGTCTCTGCGACCTTTGTATAGAGAAAGTGACTCTCCAGTCCACCGCGCGCGACGTCAATATTCCTCCAATTTATTTCCCACCGTTGAGATTGCAGCGAACAAAGGTCATTTTCAGGTCACATGATCACACAAGCGAGCTAATGCCCCAACACACACACACACACACACACACACACACACACACACACACACACACACACACACACACACACACACACACACACACACACACACACACACACACACACACACACACGCACACACACACACACACACACGCACACACACACACGCACACACACACACACACACACACACACACACACACACACACACACACACACACACACACACACACACACACACACACACACACAAAGAAACGCACGCTAAAATCACGATTAAAGTCACTGATCGGACAAAGCTAAAGCTTTCACACATATTTAGTCGGCTAAACGGTGGGTGGTGGTACTGAAACTATTATTACAGCAATCGTTGCGCGGTTCATTCCTGGGTGGTGACCAGAACAAGCACCTTATCATTATAGGAGATCAGTATGGGCTACCTTGAACGCGATCATTTGATTCAAATGCACTGCTTGAAATACTGGTTCAGAGTTTCTGTCCAAGAAGCATGTTTCCTATCAAGCTGCTTATTTCCACAGGCATAAAAAAATTTCAAAAAAAGATCACTACATTCCGGAGATGCTTTATTTCCTACCTCAATTACTGCGAACAGAAATTATGAACTCAAGGCTTACGGGCACATCTAGCGAATCCCACGCAATCTTGAAGAACAAGCAAAAACAACAAACAAACCAATAAAAACGCGATACTTCTTGGAAACTTCCAGAGAAATCGGTGCTAAGCTAATGCACTGGAAGCGCTCGACCAACGTTAAGCTTCCCTTCCCCATATAAGGAACCATAACTCTCGAATGCGGAAGTTGACTTGCGCAGATTGGGTGTATACATGCTCATTGGGGTGCTTACACAGGAACACTAGATGCGTGCTGTCCGCCGCGCCATCCGTGAGGTGGCGCGGCGGACAGTCGTGAGGTGGGACCAGTACTGCGTTCGCCTTGTTGGCAAAAGACGTTTGGAATATCGGGACCACTTAAGTAGCAAGGACTCTTACAGTGATGTTGAGTAATGATTGGTACGTGACGGTGCCCCTTTACAAGGCAGCAATTACCTAGAATTAAAACTTTACAATGAAGCTGTATGTGAGTTTAAACGGTATACAAAAAATTACCACCATCAGTTACTCCTGGCGCAACTATATGGTCAAGTACAACGAAATCTGGCAGCAGCACGTACAACGCAACGCCCCAAGTATAGAGATAGAAACAACTGCGCTGCCTTGTAATGCCCCGTTTGTAGCATTTACGGCTTATGCCCGCATATGTGACCGTTATACCAAAGAAGTCAAAGTATACGTGGAGCCAAAAAAAAAAAGTATAGGAGACCGGTCATTTTCAAGCACAGAAAGCTTCCTTAGATATGTATGTACTACTCTAACATTAACGAAAAGACCGAGAGGGAAACGTCCTGCATGGTTAATGAAGCGAGATTAGAATCCTAGGACTCCTAGCACAGGATTATGGAATCTGCAGCCAATCAACGCTCAAGCGATGAAGTTTTCATGCACTGACGAGCGCGTTTTACATTGGGCCAACAAGTCGCGAAACGAAGAGACAAGCTCAACGAGGACGCGAAAATTTTGAATTCTTGCTCCTGAACCACAAAATTAAACGTGTTCCCCTATATCGCGAGAAACGGAAGTGTGGCAAACCACATTAGGATGAATTAAAAATGGGGCAGGAAGTATGGTATGGTCAGCTGACTCGAGACAGGCCAACGAAAATGGCTAGAAGAAAAGACAACCAGTAACCGCCGCATTATTAAGCGACCCAAATCTGACTCGCGATCCTAAATATTTAAGAAAAGAAGGGCTACAAGCGACCCAAATCTGATTCACGATCCTAAATATTTAAGAAAAGAAGGGCTACAGAAGCCAAAAGGTGAACGAGGAGATTTGACTCACGAATAACATCGCGTAATACAAGAGGGTTTCGCTTATTCATGACATGAATAAGGGTTCACCCGTCGAAACAGTAGTATGAAAAAAAAAGGACGAAAGAACTCTGTACTTTTTACGCGATTGTTCTTCTATTCTTTGGGACTTAGATACATAGCAGTGAATGAAACTGCTCTGGGATTTCGCAAATGAAGGAGACATTTTAGAAAGTGAGCATACAGTTCCTGGGCGCCATATTTTCCCTGAGCAGCGACGCACGCGGCCAGTGAAGGATCCGGGATTTAACTTTGAAACGCGAATCCCGGGCAACAAATCAGGACCGCAGGTGGACAAGAATTCGCCTTGTCGCAAAATCACAAACGCGCAATGACTGGGGCATCGCAAAGATTGATAGTGCCGCTATACGGGAACGAGTCTGTCTTTCTTGGGAGGCTTTTCACGGCCGGGTTTCTCACATTCCTTGCACTCATGGACACGTAGCATATGTATGCATAAGAAGCACAGTAAAGCAATGAAAAGAAGAATGAAAATAACGGCGATCGAAGGACATAGCACGGGTTTTTTTTTTTTTTTTGATCCTCGTGCTCGTAGTTTATAGGCGCCCTTGTGGCTTTCTTTTTCAGCGCTTTATCTTCCTAAATTCCCAAGCACCACAGTTATTATTGCGATAGGAATTACGTAGAAACCCCGAGCGAATTTCCGCCGCCGTCGTCGCCACCGTCGGCGTCCGCGTCGCCGTGATGTTCCACTTAAAGTCCAAGTGCGATAAAATCGCGGCCACGCGCCGTGTGCTGTAGATGCGAGCGAAAGCTTGTGAGGGTGAGCCGATAAGGATGGCGACTTGATGCGGCGGTGTCTTCTTGCGCTAGCAAGGGATCAATGCGAGGGAAATGCGAGCCGTCTTGTCACGCGCCTAAGGGGAGGGGGGGGGTTGAAGCAGGTTAGGGGCGCATCTCTTCTACTCCAGATGCGGCGGCTGAGTGCGTCCTATATTGGAGGCAATCTGCGCTGGGTTGGAAGGATAGCGTACTGGATATCTGACGGCTACGTGTGCACTGCGTTCTCTCGCGCCTAGTTCCTTGTCTAGATTGCGTTGAAGCGAGAGGCAGCACGAAATTGAACTTCCGATATTCGACAGCAGCCACTGCAGAGAAAAAGAACCACGGTAAATTCAGTGTTTCGTAAGTTTTCAACAGTGTGTAACGTGCGCTGAATGCACTGGACCATGCACCGCACGGTCTGATGATTGCAACGCAGGGTTGCGGTCTGGAAAAAGAACAGGTGGCATAGGCTGCCAGGCTCGAACGCGTCGTATCCTGCGCCAGGCGTGTGAAAGTGTTGCGATTGAAGCAGCGTTGTGGAAACTGGAGTTCTGCCGGCCACAACCTATTGCGTGAGCTGACACTATGCTATACCTCAAGATATTTTAAATGTTATCACTCCCCTTAGTTTTTTGCCGCCTTCGATGGTGTTTTCTTTCCTTTGGCACCAATTCTGTAAGTCTTATAGGCCACCGGTTACCTGCTCAAGTTACACGCCCTGATTCCAACCAGAGTATCAGCTACTCCCGTTGAATTTCGAATTCACGCCACTGCCTTACTGTCTCTTAACGTTACTCTAATCAATTTTTCTTTCCATTAGACGTTTGTTAGAATACATAGTCGTTTAGAGCGAAAACAGCACTAGGGAAATAAACCGATTCCCTTTCTTGCCCTTCGGCGTGCGCTACGTTCTTGCTGTTAATCGTTGTTGGGGTCTGCCATTATGCACAACACCACTTTGCACGAACTTACCAATTCAGGACTTTCGTCGCATAGCACGCTAGTGCGAAAGTATAACGGGGCTTATAAACGACCAGCGTGCCAATGACTCGTTCATTGTGGCAGTGTTTCGAACAGGAGTGATTACATGCCACTTACGCCGCATAATGGGGGAGTGGTTTGTAAACGCTCTTCATATTTCACTTTCGCCCGAGGCCATCATTTTTGGGGGGAAGGAGGCAGGTGCGTTGCCTCGAGCGAGAGCCCCTTCGAGAGGGCAGCCCAAGGGGAAACGGAGCGCGACCGCTGAGTTGCGAAACGAGCATCACGTGCCCCGACCTCGTAAATCAACCCGGCGAGCGAGATGAAAAGAAGCACGCCCTCGTTATCTCACCTCATTACTTTCCTGAGGTAAGCGCAGGTTAGAGCCGAGGGTCGAAGTCTCGAGCAACGGAGCGGGAGGCCGTCGTCTTGAAAGTGAACTTCGCGAACTGTGTCTACCGCGTTGAGTCAGCTTTAGCTTATGCGTCAGTACTGCCAACCTCTGGAGCCAGTTTTTCCCTAAAGTGAACAAAGAACCTCCCTAGATTTCCCTAGCCCCCTTGTTTTACAATAGTATTCACTATGCCAATATTTTTACCATAGAGATAAACTTGTTTGTTGAGCTGATAGACTGCGAAAATGTAGTTTCAATTTATTGCCAAGCTCGTTTTTATACATTTCACTAAAGAAGTCGCTGCGTTCCAGCTTAAATTATGATGATGATGATATGTGGTGTTTTGTGGCGCAAGGGCCAGGTTTGGCCAAAGAGCGCCATGACATGTGGTAATGTTGAAGATGTATTATGGAAGATGTGACTTGGCTGTAAAGTGGCCTAAAAATATTCGCTGTAAAGTGCGTAAAATCTACGTGCTATAAAATTATGGCGATGACTTATGATGAATACTATGAAGATTAAAATCCATCGTAGAAGAATGATGCAAATTATAAAATATATAAGATCGTAAAATTACTTGGAGCACTGCTGCCTCGACAGAGCCCTTGAAAGACAAGGGCCTAGAGGCATGTGCTATATTAAAGAGATATCGCAGCGGCATCCTCTGAAGAGAGGACCCGCTACGAAAATGTGGGGCTAAAAACATGCAAGACAACATCTTTCAGAAAACTTAGGACGGCGTTGGTGTCAAATAAAGGTTCTGGGCCGAGTAGCATTGCGGGATGAAGGGGGATGTGATGCCGGTATGCTAAAGGAAAATGTTTCTTTCTTTCATATTCAGCTTCCCGACACTCCAGGAGGACGTGGAGGACGGTCAGCCTCTCCCCGCATCTACCGCAGGTTGGAGGATCATTTTCAGTGAGTAAATAGTTATGCGTGCCGAACGTGTGTCCTATTCTGAGACGACAGAATAGGACATCTGTTCGGCGCGATTTTGTAGTAGACGGCCAAAATCCTAACTGTGGTTTTATCACGTGGAGCTTATTATTTGTTTCCGCGTCCCATAGGCGTTGCCAGTGATTTCGTAGTTTCCTCCGCAAGAAGGGCTTCAGATCTGTGACAGGAACTGCAGCGGTGGGATTAGCAGAATGCCATGCAACTGACGTGGCCATCTCCAGCTTAAATTATGTTGCAGTGCAAGTTTTTGGAGTAGAAAAGATTTTCTTTCCTTCACAAATATACCCTAGGTATAAAAAGTGCTTCATAAACATTACCTAAAATCCCTGGATCTAGGAAAACTTCCCTAGGGTTGGCAGCACTGCTATGCGTGAACGTATTCCGGCGTTTGCGGAATACCGGATTTTACCGGAGACGTGTACAGAAGCAAAAACGCTTGTAACAACATCTGGTGATGCAGCGCCTAACCAGAGAGCACGCAAAATTGACCGCAGTGACTTGCATATTCTACTTTAATGTTATTATATTACGCCGGCAGCGACATAACCATTAACGTACAGTACGTTTACGATTTTCTTTCGACGATAACACTAAGATGGCACAACATTTTTTTCAAACGGTTTGCAGTCGAACAAGTCGCCACAAGTTGTCGCTACTAGTTTTGGTACTGCCGTCTATCGCTCCAGTTACCCGGTCAATCGTAAACGGTGAGAAATCTACGGACGAGATCAAAGTCCCAGTTAGAGAGTTTTAGCTTGCACGCAAACGTATTACGGTTCACAGAAGCGGGTTACCGAAGACGTTGACAGCGTTAGGAACAGTGGCCATGACCTCTTGTGACACTTTGGGACCCCACCGTGCTTGAAACGTTTTGGTTTTGTATGGGTGCTGTCGTCTTAGGAAGGTAAAACGAACTGGATTTTGACGATAACATCATTGTCAACGCTTTATACCATCAGCGAAGTGGAACATGAGATAGTTCCTGCATGCAATGAAGCCAATGTGTCTACTCTGGGTATACTCCGAGCCTCAATATGGCGATGCCAACTCTACTGTTCACGCCTGCGTGTTCGGTAGCCCCGGATTTCAATGAAGTGCAATACGGTAACGGACAGGCTAAATACCCCTAATACAGGGTTTTTTAGCTTGTCCTTAATAATTGGAATCGGATCCATATCAGTTGTATTCTCGGGAGGGTTACGCTTAAATTTTCTTTTGTAACTTTTAACACAAGTCGGCGGAATTCTCGCTGAAACGAACTTCTTGCCTCTAGTCCTGCGTTAAAGGTGAGCCCCTCTTTGGTTTCTGCTGGCGCTTTCTCCAAGCGCTTTACCAAACGAGGTAACTTTTATGAAAAGGAATATTTTCACATCCTTTATAGATACGCTGTGCTCTTGGCCCTAAACAGTAATAAAATGAGCTATATAATGGTAATTTGCCCCAAGTAATGTTAATTCGAGGCCTAAGGTACTGTGAGGCCGAAAGTTTCATGTATTCCGAGTAAAAATCGAACGATCGAAGAGTATGTAATTGCGGCGCGAGGTCTCATGTTACAGGATGGCGCTTGAGACGTAAATTGCCCCTGAACATTTAACAACATCGGTGCTATCTTCGGACGCAACGAAAGATAGGCAAGGCTTCCAGACCCGTGCGGATCTTGGCGTTATTTACGATGAAAGCCCGACCGGTAACCTTGTACTTACAAAAAAAGAATTAGTAAACGTACGTTATCCTGTGTAAAAAGAAATTAATACCACGGTCACTGACAACGTGGGAACGAAGCACTTCCACTCCTCGCTGGCTTTCTTCATGCGCACAACCCATACCCGCTTCTCGTGGGAGCGTGATAGAATCCGTCGTCTTCGGTGAACGGTACGCCGGCTTTGACCTCAAATGCGTATTAATGAATGGCTGAATAGGAGGGGTGGGGGTGCTTAAAGGTGCGTAGTATAAAGGAGCGGGTAAATTAATTTGCGATCGCGCGCCCAGCGTTCGGCGTGCTATATATATATATATATATACTTCTGAAAATATGGGTGCTCATATACGACGGCTCTGGCTTGCTGCAATGGTGGGGGAGAGCACGTGACCTGGCATGACGTTTTCATGTGTACACCACCCCCCTCCCCCGAAAGAAGCTCTCCTCTTCCCCCTTACCGCTATTGTTGCTATCGTATTGAAAAAAATATGAAAGAAGAAAAAATTCACCGACGATTACAATACTCCCTAATGCGAAATGTGAGCGCAGCTTCATACGTGTTTTCATTTCGGGACATATCAAGGCAAGGAATTGGAGAGAGACATGTAGCATAGCCGGCAATTGTCTAAAATCTCAAAAGCGTGGCAGTTTGGGCGAGTTGTTACGTCATGACTTTTTTGGGCTTGTAGCGCAGCTCAGAACGAGCAATAAAGGAAGGTGGAAGGGGCAATGAAAAGAAACGGAGAACAGGGTGAGCGCCCTGTTCTCCGTTCCTTTTCATTACCCCTTCCACCTTCCTTTCTTGCTCGTTCTGAGCTGCGCTACAAGCCCAAAAAAGTCGAATATCTGGTCTGCGGGACAAGCGCGTCGGCTTTTATACATGACTCGTCGAAGGTTCCAGTGCAATCGCTGGTGTCGTGTGGCTTCCAGAAAGTACTACATAATTAGCGTCGCACATACAATCAGATTAGAAAACAATCACAAACCATGGCGATCGAAACAAGCGCGAACGAGACTAAACGAAGCAAGCCAAACAAGCGCGAGGGAGAGCTGACGAGAGCAGACGAATTACGTAACGAGCGGTCTGGCTGAGACCAGCTACGAGTAGGCATGGAGCGGGCGGGCGGGTCCGCATGACAGCGGTTACCCGCGCACACGTCACAGAAGGGGCCGCTCTCATTGGTCCCCGCCGTTCGCGGCTCGCGTCTTTCATCTCCAGCTCCAAGATCACTCTTTCATCTTTTGCTGCACTCGTTGGCTCGGTTATGCCGCCGACGCTGCCACTCAGCACAGGAATGGAAGAGCTGCGCTCTAAATAGAACTTTAGAAGCACGCTGCAGACTCCGCAACGAGCCTTTAAGAGTGGCGTTAAGAGGGAATCCTACGTTCTGGGCAGCTATTGTGAGAATTGTTTGATGTTATTTAAAGTGGAAGTCTCATGCGCTACACTCACGGAATGAAACGCGTCAGTTCAGATCTAACCGACGCCAGTAGTTTCTATCAGTAGATCTTATCAACATCACCTTTAGTGACCAAGGCGCTGAATTCACAAGTCTTTTCGGTCGTAAATGCTTTTTGCCACTCGTCGGCCGCCTTTGCTAATATTAAGAATCATGTTTGTCTTCACAGTATCATCATCACAATAATAAGCACCAGGATAATAAAAATCCTAACAGGACAATAAAACAAAAGGAGACGTGGATGAAGAAGCTCGCAACATATGGCACCAACTAGCCCCAATTGAAGTCTGATTGAGCGTCAGGATTGGCTGAAAACTTCCCTTACAAACAAATCCAGCGCAGGAACTCTTTGTGAAAACGGGTCCTCGTGCGGATGGTCGGAAAGGAACGATCCTGTTACATTCCGATGGCTCTTTCCGATCGCTTGACTCCGGATGAGAGTGCCGAGAGACGCTCCCAGTGTCACCTTCGAAGCAGCCAAGTAATCCGGTCGGTTTCCGATCATGTGACCTCACCCGTTCCCGTGGTTGCGCTGGCGAATAATAACTCTCGCTCCGTCCGCGTTGACTACGGTTATCACGCACGTACGCCGCCTAAACGCAGCCGGAGACAGCGCTGGCACTGTTACCGCAGATTCCCATTGGCTTTCAATACCTTCCCTCTCGCTACTCCGAAGGCAGCCGGCTGTTCGTTCGGCACAACTTATCTCACACATGGACACAAGTGTCACCAGATCCGCTGCGCTCAAATTCGGAGGATTACAGCGACCATCCGACGATGCTGTATGTTTTGCAGTTGGGCGGTGACACGGACCGCACCGCCCGATGACGTGCACCAATCTCTGAAGCTGCAGCTAGTGCACCACGTCGGACACGCCCAGAAAGCGAGGCACCCACTTGACTTGTGCAGAGCGCCACTTCTACAAACAATGACAACTGTGAAGATGATTATGACCCTCTGCAACGGCCCGCACCCATAAAGGGTGTTTGGCCAAGAATCGAGTGGCGGGAGGACACGTAATACAAATGGACATTCTCAGTAGGGAAAGAGACGCCGGCAAATTCGCCCTTTCTTAATATTTACTCCTCCTCCTCCTCCTTGCGCTTCATCTGCCTTGTGAATCCGGCCCCTAATATCGAAGCAGCTGTAGATATCTGGACGGCAGCAGGAAGAGAGGAAAGTACAGCGAAAAACAGCGACACTAAGGCGGCAGAGAGAAAACAGACCACGGTATCTTGTCCGTCGCCGTGCAGTCCGCCGGTTTCCAGTTGCAGCGCCGGCAATAACGCGCTTATTGGTGAGGGCCTCTGACAGCGCTTCGCGTCAACGCCTGTCGGTCAAACTCCGTCGGGGGAGAAAGTGGTGCTATACGTTGCAACGGAATCACATGTGAAGACGCAGGGATAAAAGCGCTGTCGTGATTCTGGGATGGATTCAAGCGTGCTGTCCTCCGACATAGGGTTACGTTGCAGTATGTCTTTGTTGCAGGGATTGCACTGGGCGGTGTCATGTTCGTAGGCGATTTTCTTTTTGTTCTGGTTCTTTCTCTGTGCAACGCGACACGATGTGGTGTCACTACAGAGCCGTGAGAGTGGGAAACACACAGTGATCGCTCAGCAGTCGAAATAGAGCGATATAATGCAAATATAATCGCAAAGAAAAATCACGGAATCAACAAAGGCGTTGGAAACTGCTATAAGGCGCGCCCATAGACATTATTCTATATAGGAATAAAGGGAAAATCAGACATCCACCCGTTCGCAGCAATTGCTACAAAGGAAACCCATACGGGTTCCTCGAAAGAAAAGCCTCATAGTTGAAGAAGAATAGGGTGTCCAAGCTAACGTTAGCCAATCTGTTCAACGAAAAAAAAATTATTAAAATAAAACACGGTGCAAGATTCGATTTTAAGACCGGTTGTCCGCGTTCTGACAACCGAATGCCTTAGGTCATATAATTTTATCTTGCGTCGTGCTTTTTAAATCTTTTTTTTCCATTGAACAGCTTGGCTAACTTTAGCTCTGACACACGGTATGCTGCGTTGTCCTGCAGTGCTGCCGATTGCACTGTCCAAAATATCCACTTCAAGGAATTGACTGACAAATAGAATACTAATTTATTTATTGCTTGACTGAATGACTGGTTGAATATTTAGCTGATTGAATGTCTTAGTGAATAATTGATTGATTGATTGATTGATTGATTGATTGATCCAAAATATCCATTTCAAGGAATTGACTGACAAATAGAATACTGATTTATTTATTGCTTGACTGAATGACTGGTTGAATGATTAGCTGATTGAATGTCTTAGTGGATAAATGATTGATTGATTGATTGATTGATTGATTAATTAATTAATTGATTGATTTCCTGTAGGTAAGACTCGACTAAGAAAGAGTAGAGTCGTCCAGCGTGAGTAAACGAGTGAGTGGGTGACCCACCGATTGATTGACTGACGAATGACTGGGCTGGATGACTGAAATTCAGGTTCTAACCTCCTCGGCTGTGAGAGACTCTGCGTAGTGTGTACTCTCTGACTTTGCTTTTTCCTCCGGTGGTTCTTCAGACATGCCCACCGAACGCCAACAGACACACCGGGACCCTGTTTCCGGTCGCGCATTTGAGTACAGTGCAAGTCGACCGCCGCGTTAACGACGGCGTACGCGTTCGAGAGATCAATACTGCGACTACAGGGGGGGGGGGGGGCGCTGACGTGGACACAACGTGCACACGAACTTGGGAAGAATATATGGAGCGCTAAGTCAGCGTAATTGCGTTCCTGGTCGTTTCCTGGCACCGCCGTAATCGGGAACCCCGCACTCTGAGATGATGACTGCGGGTATACACACACTCGAGGCTCAAGAGTTTAACGAGAAGGTCCGTGCCAGAGATCCCCAGGAATCTACTTCGCAAGCGCGATATTCGTTAACGTGTCCCGTCGTTGAGAGAAGCGTTCATGCCAGCTTTAGCTGCGAGCTCGCAATTCGTAATGCCGACAAAGAACGTGCCTAATCCCACACACCGACGAAATAGGGGCACTTTCTCAAGACGTTCACAGCAGTTGCCGAGTTCCTGGCTACACAAAGCCTAAATGCTGAAAAGAACGCGAGAAAAGGAGGCAGATTATTAAAGAAACCAGCGCTGGGCCTCTTCGGCGACTGGCAAAAATTCTGCGCGCAAGCGGGAACTGAAATCTCCTTGCACACGTCGCAAACACCTCCGCGAACGGCTTTGCTAGATTCAGATCGTCTGACACCTCGGCACCGTTCTTGCTATCGCTTTTTTTTTTCAACGCCGAGAGCCTCGTATTCAAGAATTTTCGAGATCCATTATGCGTTCCGCCCTAGGCAATACCGGACCTAACGTCTTGAAGTACATGCCAGTAATTTTGGATGACAGATGAGACAAGTCACATGAACCTCGAATGGAACGCTGTAAGTCTAAAAAGGAAAAGAAAGAGATATTTCTTGTTACTGCGCCACTTGTACACAGTGCGTGAAATATTGATGAAACAAAGTCTAAATGTATAAAAAAAGCTGATTGCGTCGCGCTTGGAATGTCTTGCGAGGCCCTTCTAACTTCATCGCTAGTTATAGAAGGAGTCTCCGTAACCTGTTCGATACTACTTCGAATGAAGGTACAGTGGCTGCTTAGGGTACTGTACAGGTCAGTATAGAACTCTTCCGCTACTTTTACTATTACTTCAACATTGCTGATGATATAACCCTGCTTATCTTTCAGTGCAGACACCTTGGTTTGTCTGATGCCGAGTTTCCTTCTCACTGGTTTCAGGCTGCGTCCATTTTTTACTCCTTCCTTAGTCTTTCTCACGTTATAATTTCGAACACCCTTGATTTCTGCTTGTTGATTAGTTTTGACAGTTTCGCGAATTCTATCTGATCGCTTGAGTTGGTCACTTTCATTCTTTTTCGTTTCCTTATAAGGTCCTTTGTTATTTGGGAGAGCTTACCTACTGGTTGCCTTGGTGCCTTACCTCCCACTTCAATTGCCACTTCTAAAGTCAGTCTAGTTAAGGTTTCAGTCATTGCCTCTATGTCATCTTCATCTCTTTGTTCTGACGCGTTCTCACCCGTGCTCTTGGGACAAAGGAACGACAACACTGGAGTACAATCAATCACGAGGGTATTTATTGCACATTTCATAAACTAATGCTTGCTAGCCGAATCGCTATCCACAAAGCATACCGATGGGCGCGCGACAAATCGCGGATGTCCGACTCACCGCGACCGGATAACGAGCAAATATATTCGTCCCATGCTGGACACCAACGCCTGGTCGTTCGCGCGTACGGTCACGCGAACGGTGGTACGTTCGAACGATCGTGTTCGTCCATTCAAGGGTAGGCCTCACGATACGGTCTCGCAGAAGCATGGATCGGCGTACGCGCAGAATGTCTGCGCCGCTTGCCGATCCCGAGACAAAGAGGAAGAGCCTTCTCCTTTTTGCCCCCAAGTAACCCCGCCGTTATGCGGCGTTAGCAGAGCAACACTCGCGCCAGCTCTTGTATCACCCTGCAAGCATATTGACTGCGCAGTAAAGCCAGGCGGCGAAGCTAGATTACAGGAGGCGGGAGCTATGCGAGAAAACAACATATCAGGGGACGCGTGAGAGTCGCGCATCCCCACAGTTCTAAGGCTGAATATTGTTTGCGAGTGTCAACCTGAATCGGTCTGCTTATACTCTTACTGCGTCTAGGTTGGCCTGTTTCTTCTTGACCAATTTTACTCTTTCTCCCTTCAAATTGAAGTGAATCCTACACCCCACTAACCTATGATCACTGCACTTCATCCTACCTAACACTTTACATCCTGCACTATGCTGGGATTGGAAGAAAGTATGAAATGAATTTCAGTTCTTGTTTCACATATTACCTGGAAAAGAAATATTGATAAAACAAAGACTAACTGTAAAAAAAAAAAGCTGTTTTTTTGTCGCGCTTGGAATCAAGAAAGCCAAAACTGTAACGATAATAAGGAAATTTGGATGCGTGCTTAATGCGTAAGTTAAATATTGAGGGGTTTTACGGTGCCGAGACGACGACCTGATTACGAGGAACGCCACAGTAGGGGACTGCGGATTATTTTCACAGCCTGGGGTTCTTTAACGTGAGCCCACTGTACGGTACAAGAGCGTTTTTCCGTGCCGCACCCACCGGAATGCGACCGCCACGATAAGTATTGAACCCACGACCTCGTGCTCCGTAAGTTGACCGCGCAAGGTGAATTTGAACTCTCTCGATAATTCAAGGAAACTGCGATTGGCCAAGACATCTTGTTTGCGCCGGCCGCTCTTCAGCCTGAGCTTTGTTTTGCGCCCTTTGAAGACTATACCAGACTGTAAATGCCGCCTTTCTTTCTCTTTTTACTTTCGCCGAACTTCTTATTGACTCGTTTCCGCTCAACGGGGTCCCTTGCGCGGTGTTTGTTCGTTAACGAGTCATCGAGCACGCACCAGGACTGTAATTACAGCGAGGACAATCACAGGAGGCACGTGCTTTACGAGTGGGAGAGGAGGGGGGGGACGAATGAGGGAAAGATTAAACACGGCCTGAGGGAAGCGTTGCGAAATCGCGGGCTCTACAGGGGCCTCCCTCTTCTTTCGCATCGTTGTACCGACTCTTCCCCCGCAGTGGAAATTGGAACCGCCAGATGTGTGATGGCACAATTCTGTTCGCTCCGTGTGTACAGAACTTCAACGACAAGTTCTTGGCGCCTCCAGCCTGGGTTGTGGACGCAAAAAGTTTCTCGAAATGCCCAACACATATATGGCGTACATATTACAAGGCCGATGTGCTATATATAGCAGGAGGTGAGCCCTCCTTACTGAAAAAAAAAAATATTCCAAATGCCCCATATACAGTAATTGAATATGAGCACATGGTGAACCCACAAAGAAACTGTAGGTTCCTATATGTTATATGGAGTATGCCCTATTTGACAATCGAACACGTGGGATATCTACTATATCTTGATATTGCGGCATCGGCGCATCCGTGCACAAACGCTCCGTAACAATATAATCACACGTGACATGCACCGTATGTGGATATGGGTATTTATGGGTTTTGTCGACAGGGCTGCACACATACGAATGGCTAGGTCGGTTGTGCTAAAATTCACAAGATGAACCTTTACTTGCATAGGGGAGAGGTTGCCGTCCATATTAATGGGACCCGAAGCTGCGTGCACAAAGTAAACAGCCGCGAATTCTCCTAAAGAAGAAAAATTGCTCTAGATTTGAAAGCAAATTTGCTTTCTGCTCAGTGGGCAAACCTGGGACATGCGCGATTACGTAAGTGTCCACAGACTAGCGGTTTTAATACTTTTTCGCATGTGCAAACACATGCCGATGGCAAAGAAATATCGGCTTTAAATAAAGATGTGCATAATAGAAGAAAGTAAGTGGAAGCAAACAGATAAAGGTCAATAGTCGTGAGTTTTTCAGTAGTAGTTGAGTGCTGATGGGTATAGAGAGAGAGAGAGAGAGAGAAGGGAAGAAGGAAAGGCAGGGAGATTAACCAGACTGAGTCCAGTTTGCTACCCTACAAGTGGGGAGGGGAATGGGGAGTGAAAGAGAGAGAGAGAGAGAGAGAGAGAACTTAGGTGTAGGATGTCTATAGTCGGGAACTCAAGTCTGTTGCCCTTCAGGTAGTGAAAAAGCGCTCGAACTGCATTCTGGGCTAATCAAATGTGAAGCCAGGCTCCCAAGGACTGATGGGTATAACTAACCCTTACATTTATGACCACAAGTACTCATTGGAAACCCTCAGTGATTCACCGTGATCAGATAAAGAACAGGGCCCGCAAGAATATGTCAGGACTGCTCTATAGGGGCAGACATCCGTCAGTTCTGACGTCGGATATACAATTAGCGAAGACCGCTGGCCTATGGCGAAAAGCCCTTACGAATGAAAGACTTTGGGAGTCTGACCCCTATATAAAATGGCGCGTCTATTTCTGCCGTCTATGTCGTCTGTCTTTGTCGTTTGTGCCATTCACGAGTATGCACTCATTCAACAACTGAACTAGCCGGTAGATTCTTAGCATGAGTGCAGTAAGGTTTGCCTCGGGCGTTCGATGAGAACTGCTTGAATTTTCTGGAAGATGCGCGAGTTTCGATAATTTAATCTATTTGAATATAATTGACTTTATTCGCAAACAGGCACGACACAAGAGGACACACATAAAAGATTAAGGAACTAAAAAGGAGCGAAGCACGATTATAGTGGAACAGAAAATATTTTCCAACACGAGTATATTTGTTTAGTAAAGGGAAGAAAAGTAAACGTTGAGCTTCCTTGCGTTGCTTTTTTTTCTTTGCTTTGTTGCAGCGTAGCGTTTGCGCTCGAGAAAGAGTTTGGGGATAAAGGGAGACGAAGTGTATAGCGACGACTACAAGTGCAGTCAAAGAGTCTCCTACGATGAAGTTTGGTTCAAATATTGACTCGAACGAAGGCGGATCTGGATCGTGGAACTTCAGTTTAAGCTACACAGAATACCTTTGCGATTGATCGTGCAAGAACGGTAAACCTACGTTTCCTCTTATTCTTTTCAAAACCTTCACACTCCTGCACAAGCCAGTAGCTGCGTAAACGAAAGAGACAGAGAGCGACGGATTGACGTTAGGCAGTCAGCGTTTCTTGAACGCTACAAGAAAAAAAAAGAGAGAACTAGCGTGGAAAAGGTTGTTGTACATGTTTTCATTTCTTCAAGCTTAGAACAATGACACGCATAAGAAGATGATCGCATTACCGCATGAAAGAAAAAAAGACGAAGTTGTATTTTTGACAACAAAATTAGGCTTGCGACTCGGTTTGATCACCATTACTTTTGCTGTATCACACAGGCCCAAATACGAAAGAAATACTTTGAAATCCATGACGTCACGCTGACCTAGCAGTGCTGAGGTTTGGCGCGAAGTTCATATAAATGACAGTTTTGCATTAATTCTGACTGCTAATAATAAGCCTATTAACCCGATATTTACAAAAATACAGTTTTAAAAGCATACTGCATCGTCCCAACTTATTTAATGGTTCTCTGTTATATTTCTTGAGATTGTAAATCCATTTTGTTTCACTGTATGGTGTATTGCTAAAACCATCGCCTCAACGGCGCTCTGAAATAGAGAGTCCGGTACTATAGTAAACGGAATCGAAGACAACGGTAATGGTTTCTTTACTAGCAGTAGCAGCAACTAAATTACAAGTCAGGGCTGGACAATTTTAAAAGATGCAAAAGCAACCATTCATTTATAACTACTGTTCACGACCAATCAGTTTATTCTTCGGGCAGCTATAAACAATTTTAACCCTGAAGGCGCAGTTACCAATACGTTAAAGAAATCATGACGCTAAAAAAAGCAAAATTCAGTGGAATGCAACGTTAAAACTATAAGAAGATTAAAAAATAAAACGCACACACACAAATCGACGTCCTGCGAGTCGCTCCGAGACTTCTTAGCGCGCGAGTTTAATTATCCACGACAGCTTTAAAACTCGATTATGAGAGCATAATTTATTTGATATCTATGTGTCTGCGGCCGAAATTTGTATGCCACGAGCGTTCGGGATCTTTATTTCGAGCGTCATTACGTATTCTCAAAACTATCGTGCCGTCTTTGCCACGGCGGTAGCTTGACCAGCAGCAAATGAAAAAAAAAAAAACATATAGACACTGAAACGCGAATAATTTTATGGCGTAATCACATCGTCCCAGTCAATAACACTGTCGTACCTGACGCCTTATACGTTTAATTAAAAGCGAATCTTTCCTTTGGCTCTTCTTCACACTGCGGCTGCCGAGTGCCGTTATCTTGCATTGTATACAATAACTCGGGCCACCGGATATGTTCAACTTGGCATCTGCCGACGGGCATGCGTCCACATAGACGACCCAGTCACTGGGTATGTGTGACCGGGCACCTGGTAATGGGTACGCGAACATTCTTGGCAAATCACCCAGATTGGGCTCGTGGCACTGAGTATACATACGCATGATTAGGTCACCAGAACGAGAGGCAAGAAAAGAAGAATGTCAACAAGAGACAATTTGAGAAGACGCCCTAAAGAGAAGCTAGTAAATCTGCAACAAAAGCAGCCGGATGTAGCGAGAGAGAGAGAGAGAGGGGGGGGAAGGCAGGGAGGTTAAACAGATGGGTAGATCCGGTTTGCTACCCTACGCTGGAGAGAGGGGGGAGGGGAAGGTAAAGTGATATTAAAGTAGAGATAAAGAAAGAAAGGAGCATAGACATACAATCCCAGTCAAATACTGTCTACCGTCACCACACAGCACAATAGCACTTGCAGCACTATGGACATATGTTCACGCTACACTCGCTTGTCCAATTCTGTTGCCCTTAAAGAAGTGCAATAGTGCCCTCGTCGCATTGAGCGCATTGAGCGAGGAGCGGTGAGCGATATAGAAGTGAGGAGGGAGACGTTAGGTGATGACATTTCAGTAAACGTCAAAGTAAGCTTCGCTTATCACCAATTCCCATGTATGCGTGGGATCGGCCGAAAGTTTTTCGCCACGTATAAATGGATAAGGAGGAGTCATTACCGCTCCGCGATCCTTATAAGGTGATATTCATTTTCTATTAGCATAGATTCGTCATTTCTCAAAGCCGCGTAAGCATGCTTTCATCATTATCAATTTCTTTTTTTTCCTCCAGCCTAAGGCTAATCAGTTTGCATAGCTTCCCCTCAATAATCTAATATTATTACGTCTTTTTGATTGGAATTCTCTGGAGTAAATCACTAGCGCGTCATTTATTCGCCTTCCTGTTATCGCAAGTTCGGACCCACTGAGCACCCGGTCTTAATGTTTCACGGGTCATTTATTAAGTTCGTTCTGGCATAGCGCGCATTTCCGTTTCCGCCATTTATTAAAAGTTTACCTCGCAGCTTATTATTATTTTTTTTTGAGACAGAACTGTGCGTGGAGTTCTCCAGATATGTGTATGGAGAGGCGCTTCATTTTTTTGTCACGTAGGCTACAACACATATTCTCCTATCGTGTGCTCCTTCCTACGTAACTGCTATTCGATTCCTTGTGTCGCAGTTCGCTATTATATTTTTCCCTTTTCAGTGCATTGAATATAAATGGAGCACAACCAGTATAGCTTGTGTGATAAAAATAACGAACGTTATCAAACTGCAATCATCGCTCGCACTTCACTGTCAATCAAACATCTTGTCGTTGAAGTGCACAGCAAACGTTTAGCTGTTATTCACTTCCTTCAGCATATGTCTCAACTGTACGATGGGAGAGAAACAAAACAACTAAACGGTAAAGTTCCTTGCCTTATTTCTCATTCATGTGGGCGACAAGTTACGTGCTGTTTCTGGATTATTTCCTGTCTTATCCAGATCGTAGGTCTCTTCAGTCACTAGGCGCTACACACCCATGTCGACCAGAATCAAGAAAAAAAAAAAAACATTGTGTTATATATAACGCAGAACATTGTTGTCTTTTCTTGACGTATTTTATTCTCCCGTTTTCGAAAACCATGCTTATTTCAAAACGAACTAGAAAAAAAAAGAGAGACTGTTCTGGAGCTCGTCAAACAAGCACAAAGAATTGTCAGGGTAAAACAAACGTAGTGACGTGGACAAGCACCGGCTTCTAGTTAAGAGTTATCGAACACTACACATACCGTATGCAGGCCGTCACTGTTCAGGGATCACGTACACGCAAGACCAGCCTTGTAAAAACAACATCAACAACAAATGAAAGTAAATGAAAAGTTCCTTCTTTAAACAAGATTAGTATCTCCCGTCGGTTACTTTGTAAGGTTAATGTTGGGTTTGTATGTTCAAAGCAAATTACACAAAAGGAAAGCAGCGTGGTGGCAGCCTTCTATATACAGCTGTTATCGAATCGACTGTTTACATAAAGAATGTCGCCTTCGTTCTATGTGTTTCACGGAAAAGCCTAAACTACTCAACTTCCTTTAGCTTATTTCCCGCATTCTTCGGCTCTCGGTCTGTGGCAGGGTTTTCGTTTGCGCCAGCACGTTACTGTCTTCGATATTCCTCGCCAATCGATCAAATTTAAGCCGGCCGCCTACGTGAGTTTCCTGTATAGGAGTGGGCTGGACTAGGCTGGTTGGTACATGTTGAAGCGAATCGAACAGCAAAAACAACGAGACGCTTCCCGGGCTTTCAAGCTTCCCTGGTTGCCGGGAAGCGTGACAAGCAGTCGGAGATCTCTGAGTACTATTTCGTTCTACTCTTAAAGGATAAGTTTAAGCGTCGTCCAAATTTTATGCAATACATCGGCTTGTTGGCCCGATGTAGCAGCGCCCGCATGAATATGGCATCTTGTCTTGGCTAGTATGACTCACTACGCTGGTCAACAATTCTAAGTAGCTTTAATTCTAACTCTGACAAAAAGAGAAAGAGAGAGACGAGACAAACGTGTATAAAGGCAGAGAAGTTAACCAGAAATGCAGTTCTGGTTGGATACTCTGGACGATTGGAAGGCGGCAGGGGATATAAAAAGAGGACAGGAGCACAAACAGCGCAAATCGCTTACAATAGAATGGAGCGCAAGCAGAGAGCTATCTCAAATTATATTTTGTACGCCTGTAGACAGCGGGAACTTGAGCAGCGCAGAATATATAGTATAGCCTTCTGTACAGAGTTCCTTTGAAAGCCGCAGCTTTCTGTTTCGATGGGCGTCGATTGTCAAGTCTCACAAGTACTACGCATGTTACTTGCCCTATCGGCCCGATAGCGTGGGCAGACATGTAGCGTTGGTCTCTAATTATATTCGGTCGAAAGGTCTACGGTTGGCCCAGAAAGCTCGTGGGACGCGAGGTTCGCTTATAATGTGCCCGTGAAGACTGGAGACATAGCTTTGAATGAAAAGTTTTCGTGTGTAGCTGCCTTGCCTTTGAGACCTACACAGTGATATCTATAAAACTAGAAGCTTCGTGCGCCAACATAACAGAAATCCACATTTGTCGTGGGACACGCGTGTAGCATAAACCTTTACGACTGAATGTACGCCAATTTTCCCAGAACTTAGGCGCTTAATAAAACAACTACATGTACAGTGCAAGAGATTGTACACTTGCCCAATAACGCCTGATACAGTGAATGGCCACCTCCGCCAAAGAATAGAACTGCAAGTTTTCTAGTGCCGCATATTAGGTTCGCCAAAACAGACAGTTATTTTATATCCCCACACCGCTCCGCCCACCTCATAGAGACGCGGTAGCTCGAAACAGTCACTGGCTTCAGAGGCGTTGCGAGCTCAATAGAGGCTACATTGTTCGGGCAGGAGGGTCCATGATTACCAGACCTCCGTCTCGATGTTTTACGTCCCACGCGCCAATAAATTTGGCTCAGAGGGCCTCGTTTTGGCGGTTCTTCAAGTACCGCTGCGAGTCGACGATTTGGTCTTGATCTTCACGACACCTATATAAAGCCTCCATGGGCTACTGTGCGTGGCGTTCCTATTGTGCTGCAAACCAAGTTTTTATCGCAGAGAGCTCTCTCTCTCCCTCTCTCTGCACTCTGTCTTTTACCATGTCTTCGCTCTTATGGGCGGGAAATTGGCGCCACTTCCTTTGTCCGCGTGCCTTATTGGGAGGCTTTGTCTACACAGAAAAACCACACCAAACATGTGCAGCATCGACAAAGTTGCAGCACTGATACAAGCAAAGGACGCACGGCTAAGTTATCGTGGTTGCTGAGAAGAGACGGTGATAGAGTTAACAAGAAAAGATAGTAGTGCAAGACAGAGGCAAGTGAGTAGACAAAAGAAAGAAAAGCATCCTTTCAGCTGCTCCCCCCAATCAAGTTCCTCAGGACACTCCAATAAATTTCTTGTCACTGTGATCCTTTCGGCTGTGTCCCTGAAGTGACTCTTGGACAGAGCTTCTCGTCTTCGAGAGTGATAGAGAGAAAGTGGAAGAAAAGGCAGTAAGGTAAACCAGGCGCACGTCTGGTTTGCTACCCAACACAGCGAGAAGGTAAGATGAAAAGAAAAAAAATACATGGGAGCAAGTTCCATAGCTGCGCTCTTCTGTTGCCAGGATTGAGAGAGCGCAAATTGCTGCACACATGGCTATTAATATACGGCTCAGTGTAGTCCTGCCCCGACTAACTTGTATTGTGTGGCGCTGTCACATGCACGAGCGCTAGCCACTCGCGTCCGGCTAACATCCGGTTACATCCCTGCTTCACCTTTTTTTTTCTTCCTCCATCATCTCTTGGCTTCATATTGTTGTGATTAACGAAACTCGGGCCCCTCGGTTTCCCTTCCCCGTTCTCGTTCATTTCATAACGAGGGTCTTGACTTCGGCAGGTTTGATGCGTTCATGTAGCATGCGAGGATTTATTGATAACCTATGTGCTCCTAAAGCTCATGTTCCGCGTGATACCATTGGTCAAAGGGTGTACCCGCCGCCATATTTTTGCGTGGCGCTATTTATAACACTAAAGGAGTTAGATATCATCATCAGCAGCAGCAGCAGTAGCAGCAGCAGCAGCTGCTGCTGCTGCTGCTCCCCTGAATATTTTTTGTGAACTCACTGTCGTTCAATCTGCTTAAAGCAGCACGCAATGTCTTTACTGTCTTCTATCATCAGAATAGCAGTATAGAGGGCCTCCTGAAAGTGCACAATGACGTATGGACACCCCGTATGGTGGAGGGCTTCGGACTCATTTTGACCACCTCGATTTCTATAACGTGCACCCAAAGCTGGTAAACGAGTTTTCGTGCATTCCGCCCCTATCGGAATGCGGACGCCGTGGCTAGGAATCGAAGCCGGGACCTCGTGTTCAGCAGTAGAAAGTGCTAACCGCGGAGCCACTACGATGGATGAACGTCATCTAAACCATTAAATTTTTTGTTTGCGCAAGTTCTGAAAGGTGATAGAAAGAGTCGGAGTTTCGCCCAATAGGCGACGCATCGATTGCGACAGCAAATTAATAGAACACCATATGAAGTAAGGATAATAGTTTTATCAGCCGTATAAGCGTGTAATAATTCGCTTTCTAACTAAATTAACGAGCATGATGTCAGCGCGCACAGGCAAACGAGCACATCACACTCGATGACCACCGACCCTCGCTGTCAAAACACTGGCCTGAGGAAGCGCGGCAGCAGCAGCGAGCGAAGTGAACTTCGCGCTGTCTTTCGCTTCAATGCAAACTGAGCGGCGAGAACACAGCCAACACAAAACTACCTAGACTGTTGTTACGGTTGGCGTGTAACACCACGGGCAAAAAGGATGCTCAAAGACCACGCCTAATCGAAACGGAGGATGGATTCCTAATTTGCTGTGGTTGTCTCGAGTGGCTGCTGGCCTGGCAGGCGCCCCGCAGGGATGAAAGGCCCCTTTGTGTGTGTGCGACTCTGGGGGAGAACCCTTTTCACAAACTGTGCGGCTCTAGGAGAGGACCCTTTCCGCGAACTGTCCGATTTTGAAGAAAGCATCAGCTGCCCATCCATGACCAGACTCCGCGTGTTGCCGCCAGAGGCGGCAAGCACGTGAAACATCGCGCAGGAGAGAAGGAGCAGCCGCAAAGCCACGACGGGGACGCGCAACATAGTCCAAAAGAAAAGGAGCAGCCGCAAAGCAACGACGGGGACTCAGTGCATGTCACGTGACGCTGACGTGATCAAGATCTCGCCTACGATTTTAGTGGGTCTATTTAAGGGGCCCCGCAATGTACTTTTCCAATTCATTCATTCATCCTCTTCTTCGATATCCTTCACCAACCGTTGAATAAACAGTGCAAGTTTCGCACAAGAAATCGTCTCGTCCCTGTCTGGTCGCCATGGTCTACCGGACGCCTGCAGCCCGCCGACAACGCCACGCTACCCAATAGAAACGCCGATCGGGGTTCGAGAAACAGGCGTCGCAACACTGTGCCCTCGAGGGAGATCGCTTTTAAGATAAAGCCCGCGCGACCGCGCGCAGCCAGTTGCTGCCGAAGTACGACGCCCTCCCCACCTTACCTTCCCCAGTGCCATGCCCGCGACGGAAGACGGCGCACTTCCTCCCCACTTTTCTCCCTTGAGCGCGCAAGAATGAGCCAAGATTGTCGGCTCACCCTCGCAAGCTTTCACTCACACATGCAGCACACGGCGCGCAGCGCCACTGTTATCGCTCTTGGACTTTGTACGCAACATCACGGCAACGACAAAAATGCGCCAGGAGCGTCCATATAATTGCTGTCGCAATAAATATCTCGCACCAGGAAAGAACGCGACGATACGAGCGCTAACTCAAGTGCATACGGAGAAGCGACTGCTCGAAACATCGAATAGCAAGTCAACGCTATAGTGTCGTTTTCTGTTTCATTCGTGCGCTAGCCACAGCTACGGTAGTCAACTGCATGGGATGCGCATGCACGCGTTGCATCTCGCGGTAGAGTTATATCGTATAACGTATCACGCGAAGGTAAAGTGGTCTATTGTAGTCGTGATAACTGCACTTGGCACGCTCCTCATTTCGTGCAATTCTTGCATGTACATTATCAAATGCATTTCTGCCGAATCTACGGGACGCGTCACCGAGCCAAATAATCGAGCAGACACACAACTATTGTTCCCGGGAGCCCCAGTATGCGCTAACCTAGGAGGAGAAGTTGCCAGGAGACGTGACAACAATCCTGATTAAATTGCTCACCGATGTCTGCGAAGCCGACGCCATTGTTCGCCCGATAGCTTTCGTTTGATAAATGCGGACGTTTAGGAAAGCGTTCCTAACGCATTGTTCATGGTGTTTCAATATGTCGTGTGTCGTACGGCAGGCACCAGCGTGGACAAGCTTGAATTGACACATACGGGCATTGTTGTCAACGCGGAGGAAAGAATGCGCAACAATGATATAAGCACTAATGGTATATTGCTCGTCTCTATAGGCTGAACCAAAGGGTAGACAAACAGGCGCTCGTTCTTATTAGAACAATTAGGAGAGTACCAGACTGCTCTGCTGTGGAACTCCGCACAGAAAGAATGCGTACGCTGACAAACGCAAACGTAAGCGGCGTTCTTGTCCATAGGAAATACGCAAGATCGTGAAGATAGAAAGGAGCATAGAGCAAACGAGGACACGTTAGCAACAAGGTAACAATAGCTTTTTCGAACAATACTTCTAAAGTTAGCAGCACAGTGTGAGCGAGGGGCTTGTCCAGATGGCTACAACAATTTTTTGAAACAGTGCTTCTAAATGCCGCTAGGAAAGACGACAGAATGCATTGATCTCTCGGCATGGTTACAGCGGATATATAACGTGGAGATGCAACATAAGTGCAGTGGACGTAACGTCTCATGCATCAAAGTAACGTATCGCGCAAAGCTAAAAAACTAGTACTACACACACATGAACAGAGAGAGAGAGAGAGAGAGAGAGAGAGAGAGAGAGAGAGAAGGAGATCACCTAAATCGGCTAAATATTTTTTTCAGAAAGGTTTACCTCGCAATCATTGACCGGATGTCTCTGCGAGCATCACATGTGTCGCTTAGTATAGCCAGTGTCCTTCAATACTTTCTATCTTGTCACGGAACCTCCGCGTAATACTACGGGAGAGCTTCGCATAGCGCCCGCAGTGGATGCACTGCAGCACTGGCACAAATTCATAGAAGGGGGTCTGGAGCAGACGCCTAACGGACGCCACAGGTGCTTTTGTGGGTACGCTCGCCATTGCACAAGGGTCGACTGCCGGCATCGGCGTGTGAATAATATTGCCGACGCAACGCGCAAATTGCCGCCCTGTTTCTGTGCAGTGTCCAGAAACTTAAGTGCGAACAATTTTGAAACAACTAGAACACCTTGTCTCATTTCCATATTCAACTGCGTTCGCAACAGCGGCTTAATTCCTCATTCAGATGTACTTTTCAACTGCTGCATCGTTAGAAACCGATTACAGAGCAAGTCAACGTCACACTTTTATGTAATTGCGCATAAAAAAACCTGTTTCAAGCAAAAAAAAATTTGCGAACTGATTAACTAACCAAACAAATAGATAATTACTAAAGTAAGAAAGCTAGCCAACTGATTACTAAGCTGTTATATAACTAAATAGCAGGTTACTAAACTTACCACTAATTACCAACTAATAACTAAACCAGCAAAGCTAGCTAACTGATTAACTAACCAGACAAATAGGTAATTACTAAGCTAAGTATCAGACCAATAACTAACATAACTTGCTAAATATTCTAACTACTAACTAAACTCAATAATAGGTAGTGTAACAAAATACAGTAACAAAACTAACTCAACCAATAAACTAATTACATAGTAATAACTAAGTAATACACCAGCCAAACTTACTAGATAGATATGGTAACTAAGAAAACCAATTAAATCATAAAGCTACCAAGCTAACCAATTGACTAACTAGGTTATCTAACTGAAATAATAAAATTATTCACTAATAAGCTACCTAACTATAATAACGGAGCAAATATAATTAACTTATAACTAATCAACTAATACCTAACTCACGGAACTAGCTAACCAAATATAACTGACATCCAACTAACTAAACAAAGTGCAAATAGAGACAGCCGAACGAAACAGTCTGTGCGAGGAAATCTACTAAGGGGGAAGGGGCGACATCAATCATAAGACGTTGCTATGTATAATTTAAACACGAAAGCATAGCACATTAAAATATTTTGCCAGAGTTCCCGTTGCATGTCCGCTTGCAAACATGCTGAAATAAATGTGGTAGAGGCGCCTTTTCTCGTAAAAAATTTCCATGATCGCGTAGCCCGGCCATCTGGCGCGGCAGATTGTTCACCTTGTACTTACGCCAGCGCCTCTGGTGCCACCTTCTGTTCCTATATGAAACTTTCGAGGAAGTTTCATGACCATGTATTGCCATTCAATTATGCAGCTCGTCGCCTTTGATTTGTTCAGGCCCTCCGCGTGCGTGCGCGAGCTCACCATGCGCGGGGGGAAGGAGTTGAGTAGGGAGAGAGAGAGAGAGAGAGCGAGACCGTGCAGCGAAGTCAACCAGATGTCTGTACCTTTCTCTCTCGCGCTAGCTTGCTCCCTATCCTGCCTTCAGTATAATCTTCCAGGATACGAAACCGTGGGATGCCACGAGATCCTGATATACCATATATGGGGGGGGGGGGGGGGGCAGGGAGGGGTCCTAGGGCCACAGCGGAGTAGACGTTAAGGTTGTTTGTTATCTCTATCGATCTGTGTTTCTTTCTTCTCTCTCTCTCCTTCTGATAAAAAAGAACGTATCTACTCATTTTCCCCAAGCTGCTTTAGTATCCAGTCGCTGACCATTTAACGAGTGATAATGAGAAATCCTTTAAAGCTTGACTCCCATTGCAGAGTTCTTGCCTTCGGTCCTGTGCTGCACAACTGTGCATACACTTGCGAGACCACTTGCGGGCTTCGTTGCCACCAATAGCAAGGTCAATTTGCATCACTGAGGCTGACCTCGCTTTTGAAACACCGTTTTTTTTTTTCTTTTCGCAACGCCGCTTCGTCAGAATTGCGTTGCCAAACGTCCGCACCGCTGCTCGAAAGCCTGCCCTGCCCCCCTTTGATTGCCTTCGGGCACATCAGCAATCACATGGGACTAGTAAGTTTCCCACTGTTTCTGATTGACCAAGCGCGCCGCGAGCAGGCTGGTGAAAAAGTCAAGAGCAAAGTGGAGAAGGCGCATCGATTTGGTTCTTCTAGCTCCCTTGACATGTACCCATAGGAGTGTATAGTTCTCTTGGCATGGTAGTTGCTGCGCAACTTCGTACGAAGCTTTGGAATGATTGAAAGTGTCACTGGATAAGTTAGTTTGAAGTTCGAAACGGAAAACAGAGACAGGGGCAGAATGAAGGAAAGGTAGGGAGGTTAACCACATGCACGTCCAGTTTGCTACTCAGCACTGGAGGAGAGGGAACATAAGAACGAAAAGAGAGAAAGAATGGAAAAGGGAGAGAGAGAGAGCGCGCAGTTTAAAGTTCATATAGCGTTTACGATATGGATTACACAATATAATTTTACGGCATCTGAGAGCCAACAATAAACGAAATTCAGTAAAGCAAACAGTAAACCAAAGTGTATAAAACAGCAACCGGACCAATCACAATACGAACAATGACTATAATATGTAATGGGAATGCTAAATGAGGGTTATAGACTTTTTTCTAATGAAGATCGAAGAATGTTTACATCAATTAATAGTGCTTGTTTATAATTTCATAGAAGTTATATCAATTGCAAATATTGCAAAAAATTGACGAAGAGAAGTTTGTAGACCTCTGCCACGACAACAACGTCGACAGCAGTAAAAATGTTTAACTTCTTTCTTCTGGCGTAACCATGCAGACAGATTTTCAGACATGCGCTGTATTAGCCGATGTGCAATTTACCAGTCCATTTCACACTGCCCATATAGGCTGCGAAAGAGAGAGAGAGAAAAAAATTCTTTCTCGACACCATGCAGAGGGAAAATTTTTTTTCACGATTTCTCCTATTATCCTACATAGATAGATAGATAGATAGATAGATAGATAGATAGATAGATAGATAGATAGATAGATAGATAGATAGATAGATAGATAGATAGATAGATAGATAGATAGATAGATAGATAGATAGATAGATAGATAGATAGATAGATAGATAGATAGATAGATAGATAGATAGATAGATAGATAGATAGATAGATAGATTTTAAAGGAGCAGAGCTTGACAGGGAAGTGCGATATATATCACCTCTGACTCCCTGCTGGGGTAAACCTAGTTTAGAAATACGAGCATACAAATAGTGGAGGTAAATGAGTGCTGTTGGGGCAGTGAAAATAGTTCATACATATACGATCAACAATAATGAAACCATAAGGCGCCATTGGTGAACGTAATTTTATCTGGTTTATATTACAGGGCTACCTTTTATACCAGTGGGGTGGCAGAGTAAGCTTCGGACTATTTCTGACCAGCACCAAATTCTGATCGCGCATCTTGCTAAACGGTCACGCGGCCCCGTTCGGGCCCATATATCAGACTCGCGCCCCTTCTGGCTTCTGATCCACAGCCACCAGCGGACGCCAGCTGTAGTGGCGCCAGTTACGCTGGGAAAAAGGACGCCATAATGCGTAAGCAACGGTGCACAGATCAAGAAGAACAAACCGCCCAATTAAATGTGCGCTGGCTTTCCCGCAACAATTACCCGCTCTTCTCATCGACCTTGTATGGTTTTATCTCCATGCGCAGCCCTCGTTTTTTTCTTTTTATATATCTCTCTCCATCTTCTCTGGTATGACACTTTCTCCCTTTTTCCCCAGCTTTCTCCAATGCAGTTTCGAAACGATACAGTTGTCTCATATGTAACACAGCGTCCACACATACCATACTTCCCCAGTTAACAGCTGTCCTACTATATTTTTTTTTTCAAATTTAGTGCTCAATACAATGAACAAAACACAATGGAAACGACACGCGAGCGACGTTCCCGTCTGCCTTATTCATTGCTTCGGCGCTAAGAATTTTGATCACGGAATACCAGCTAGCCTGATCGTTGCTGCTCTATTTATGCGCCTTTCTCTTTCACGTGCTTGTTCTCTCGCCCATATAAAGCTGTCTCGACGCACAGGTATACGACCCTCTCCGAGAGAAAGTCCTTGATGCAGTGATAAGATGATATCGAGGAGAAAGAGTATGGCTTATGAGTGCTTCCGTCTCGGTATGGTTTGCGTGTTGCTTCTGCAGGAAAGATACAACAATCCTCACGCCGTTCCCTTCTTTCATTTAGTCTTGCACGCGCCGATTCCATATGAGTAATGTGATGCCGGAAGTATCTTGTAGGCGCGCTAATCTGGATATTCGCCGTATATTCCTGGCTGCTCGTCGGGCCTGCCTTTCCGGACTGAGTGAGTCTCCGTATAAGCTGTGTATATATGCGAGACAGGCGCCACAACATGTCACGCGTAATGCACATGATGCGTTGCTTTTCTTTATTATTCTGTGCTTGTTTCAATGCGCACTCACTGAGAGACGAAGAAGCACTTGCCGGCGTGTCGGCGGTGCAGGTCGTCGTTTACGTAATCGAGCGACGCTACTTTTGACGCAAGTCGGTATGTCTTCGGCGTGTATTGGTGCTGCTAACGTTACTATATGAACACGGACAGAAAACGCGAAAGATGTGTCTATTGCGTGTGTGCGTATACGGGCACGTTCGTCTCGCCCGCTGGCCTTTGCCACTGGCGCGAGTGTCTGTTACGATCAGTAGACGGCGTTCATGCTGGCACTAGCTGTGTCGCTCCTACGGTGCTGCTAACTAACACCTCGCTGATATACATGTTAACTAACTCGCTGATATACATGGCCCGCCAAACTCGGCGGGCAAAACCTATATCCGTCAACACAAACACAATATCCGTCACCACCGCGCTTCCATGGACGCGCAGTTTCGTAACGAAGGCTCCTTAGCAAACAACACATCACATAATGATCTTTCTTTTCAACTTGTTATTCGGGAGTTGAGTCGGCGAGAAATGGGGTGGAACTGTTCCCCCAAGTAGCGCGGCACGACAGAAATGTTTGGTGTCGTGTCTCGAGCGTTCTTAATTTGAACTCTGCGTTATCCTTCGATGCAAAGTGTCCAAGAAACCCGCGGTCAAACGCATTGAATTATACTTCAGGAAATGTGGGAGCGTTGAGATGCGAGTGAACCATGACAGCGAGTTTGAAGAGGTATCTGTTCACTCCGGAAGAAGCTAACCGAATGACCGAATAAATTATCGGCCCTCACTAAGTGTCAACAAACTCCACTTAGGTTGCAAGGTTACTCCCCGACTTGCGTAAATGCGTGGGGTTGCTTTTTACGTTTCTTCAACTTAGCAGGCAATTAGGCTGCGCTAAATCGAGTGTCTTGATCCCCCTGAGATTTTCGTACGCCTCGCTTAATCCGCTTTGCCTCGGGAACTTAACGTGCACTCTTTGTGTTGATTCTGAAGCCAAAAACAGCAGCTTTTCACAGGCCGTTCTAACAGCCTAATCTCATGCATGCACGATCAGCGTCATTAGTGATTTACTTCGAGCACACTAGGTGACCATAATTTCGCACGTCGTTTTCCTTTTTTCATTTTTCTTGTAGATACTGTGACTCAAAAGATAATTTGTTTCGTTTTCCTTAACTGCGAAGAGAGAATATTCTTCCTCGTATCGTGGAAATGGTCGTTGAAATATAAGAAACAAAACAACGTTCAATAGAGTTGTTTCAACTATTTGACCATCACTCGGACGCATCACCTTCTGCCGACGTAGTTGAATTTCGAGGTTGGCTGTCTCTTTATTGAGCCACGCGTATCGAGATGAGGGTCCTTGCTTTTAAATCGGTGCGCTTCTCTTTTAACTGGACAAATGTGCATAACAGGAAAGACTTCGCCCTTTGAGAGTGCGTTTAACGGAAAGTGAATCCAGTCTCGTTACTGTGAGTTGCCAATGTTGTCGGAAAAAAAAAGAGGCAGGCATAATTTATCGATTCTATGAAATTATTTTCCATCTCGCACGTCATCAGTGGTGCGATCTGCGCGCCGCTTTTGTTATCAACGCCATCTTCTTGCCGTGAAATGTGGATGATAAGGAAAAGAATAGAATCGAACGAGAGGAATCCTTACCTGATACCAACCCCAAAAAAGCCTGTCGACCCACCTTTGTATACAACTCTAGAAATCACACGTGATGGTATGTCATAGGATTTTAATTTTCTTCAATGCACCTGCCCTGCTTATGTTTTTCTTAATAAGAAGGGAATACCAGTTCGCGTGTTATCTGAGCAGCGAATCGTAACGATGACAAAGATTGTAGTGCGCTGAGGACTGGAATTACATTCAGCCTATTCCCGATCAATAGCTATTTCGGGCGCGCTTCTCCACTTCAGCGTCATCCATCATAGAAAGGCTGAAAAATATTGGAGATTCGAGCGTAAAGTTTCCTCTAAAGATCCTTCAGTGTTGCGTTGTTGCTTTACTACGGAGAGAACTTCACAAAGGCAAATGCCATGGCAGTGTCACCGAACGGTCTGATATTTATGCAAGTGCTCCATCCGCGTCACCAGCTGGCATTTAACCGACTTTGAGGCCGCGTTTCGGGTATTCAACGTTAGATCCGTCTGCGCTTTTATCGGTTGACCTTCCCTTATCTGCCAACTGCGCCTTCTACTAAACCATTTCTTGTTGTTTATTGAGATTGCTAGAACATAATGCATAGAGTTCGAATGAAATGTAGTCTTCTTTTTTCTTTCTTTCCTTTTTTCTTTTTTTCAGCAACTCGAAAACGTTATGACTTTTCAGACTGCATAGATGTAAGCATCACGGCCTCTTAGCATACACCTTGTTTTGAAGGGGTGGGTGCAGATATTTCGCCATGTGAGACCTCTGCGTAGCGTAAACAATCTCACAGCTCCTAAAAGTTACACTGAAACCGCAGGCAACTCCAGCGTTTCTGGCATTAGCATCTTCATCCTGTCTATCCTTCGGAGAAGAACCAACGGAAGAAAATCAGCTGAAAGAGGATTCAACAGAAGAAGAACCAACGAAAGAAGCAATCTTGAGGTGCATTGATAAAAGAAAGAAAGATGCATCGAGGAGGGAAAGCCTGTCGCTCTCGTTCAAGAGACGTCCCGCGCACGGCGGTCGAAAGACCGAGTACCAGCAGCTCTCCATCTTAATCCATCAGGCGTGGATTTCAGCTTATGCGTCATTTCAAGGCTCGTTGCCTTCTCCCTGTGACAACTGCGCGGAGATCCGTCTTACTCGCCGTTTCGCCGCAGCAGGATGACGACTCTTAAGGAGCGCCAAGAGTGGATGATCTCGTACATCTTCGCTTCGAAATACAGTTTGTTGAATTGTTGTTCGTTTAGCGCGGAGTGCACTAGCGCTTAGTAATACGCTCGCGGTGGTAAAATAGCCAGAGCGAGAAAGGACCAGATGAGTTGGATCTCGGTGTCTTAAAAGCTTTCCTTCTATGAAAGCACTTCGGCAGCGTATTCTGCCGCAGTCTGCCAGCCCTCCTGATAAAAGATACTGAATTCAATACAACAGTGTCAGAAAAGTTTGATGACGTGGACTTACCAACAAGGCACTTCGTATTTCGAAGCCGAATCATCAAAGCTTTTCGTTCACGAGTTAATTTGCCTTTCATGGCTCGCCTATATTCCCAGAATTATAGGGTACATTGGCATTTGCTCTTACTGCCATTTCTAATGTAACATCTTTTTTTGTGTGTGTGAACACAGGACCTGAAATACAGTACAAAGAGCTTAAAGAATGAGCATCAAAGAACTTTTTCGCCCTCATTGAAGTGAAGGCATTATCAGCGCTATCGTATATGATTGCTGAGGAGTTAGCTTGTCACCTGCTGAATGCTTCGCTTCTCATCTCTTGACAGAACAAAATATCAAATATTACTTCGACCCCTGATGTCACAGAGAAAGCCAATAAGGTGCACATATCTGTGTGACAAAAGTCTCTGTCACGTGCAGAAGAAACGAAACAATAAAAACATTCTGTGAAATAGATGTAAACATAGGCATGCATACGCATGCTCATAACACAACATGGGCAACATGAAGTAGACATATTCGTCAGTAGTAAACAAGCTGCATTTTCTTCCAGAATAGTTAAACTTATGCGCGTTTTAGTTCATCTCGCATGTTCCCCGAAAATGAATACCTTTCTTTTGTTAAGCTCGCAGGTACAGTAGCCTGAAAAATAAGGCTGAAAAACGCTAACGCACGTGCAAATACAGGCTGAGGTGTTCTCGGCTCCCCCGGAAAGTTTAAACTGGCATTCCGTAAACGAATATACAGATGAAAATTGAAATAATCTCATTTTTACCTTCAGTCTAACAATATTGGAAACGTTGCTTACGACGTACGCATTAACCGCAATCTCCCGGCACATAGAAACAAGTTATAAAGGTCCCTTGTCGAAAAGCAGCTTTTGCAACACTGCTTGCAAGACTTTATTCTGTCCAAGATAGCACGAATAGAAGAAAACTGTCGTTCATTTGAAAAAAAGAAAGATTAATGTGCTACGGATAACGAGCAAAAGAAATTAATGTGCTTAAAAAATGTGTCAATAATACTCGTCAGCGAGCGGTTTGACAGATCGGGATTAATGTAGGCAATAAAACACTCGTTCCCCGTCTCCACGCGGTAAAACTAACATGGCCCCCGTATCGTAAAACCAGTGTCTTCATATCAACCGAGCTCAAGGTCGTCCCCTTGGACTAAGCGAAGGCGACGTCGGCCACAGGACCGTGGAACAAACACTATGCAGTATATGGCGCGCCTGTCTTATACAGTCCTGGCTAACAGCTCCATGTCGCAAAAGTAACCCCGATTTCACAGATTCAGAGTTCTCTTAACTGCACACATTCACGCCTAAAGAATTCTCGTCTGCCATCGAGTCCATACTTACGGACCACTCCGCGAGCTATACGCACATGCGATGCCCAAATTGCGACGCGGTCGTAAAATGTTCGCGACGTGCTGGCGTAACGTGCCGATCGCAAGTAATCGTTTCATGGGCAGGCTTACAAAATGGCCGCCGAACTCAGTTATGTGCGGCGTATTGGCGATTTCCTCGGCATGACTTACGCTTTCTTTATCCAGCGCCGCAGCCCGCGAAGTCGGTCTCATCGACATTTCTCGCCTCGTCGCTTGCTGCCGTACGGCCGGTTTACGATTCTTGGCTTGAAGACTCTAGGCGTTGAATGCCGCGGACGAAACAGTAGTACAAATTGGAACGTCAGTACGCTTAACCAGTAAATTTGAAGGGGCACATTGTTGGGAAGCCGCAACTAAACGCAGTTATTTTTTTCTGGTTCAATATATCATTTCAGTACTGCTCGGCTCCAACTCCGCTATAGGGGCACCAATTTTAACCGAATTTGTGCAAGAGACGGGCTCACAGGCAGATGGAAGTTTCAAGGGATCAACAGTGGTGAAACAAGGAAGCTAGCTTGAGAAATCGCTTGCTCGACTATTGCCAACCACTTCAAGTGAATTGGAAAATTGTTTGTTACGCTCTTACATATATCGGCTAACCTCTCACTGCGATCTGTTGTGATAGTAGAGTGCCCGACTCATAAGACAAGCCGCGTGTCCCGCTCGAAATTTCCTATGACAATTTGAACTGTAGAGACAAGGAATACACTGTTGTGTTGATAAGAGTTAAGTGAGCGCGGCGATAAGTGATTAAGGGCTCAAGACACTGGCGAAAGACCTGTCGTCACTGCGAACTAGCGTATATTTGAGCCAGCGTCTCGGGTGGATCAGTCAAAGGCTACGGCGTACATGCTGAGTATCGGAGGTCGCAAGTTCGACTCCATGCCACAGCAGCCGCAATGAAAAAACGCAGGATGCCAAAACACTCGTGTACAAATGTTTAGGCACAGATTACATACAACAGGTGGTAAAAATAAATCTGGAGTACTCCACTACGTTTCCAAAGAGCCTGTCGCTGTACAGAGCTTTGAAACGTAAAATGCGTTCTTTTATCCTCCTTCCTTACCCCTGCACAGTGTATGCAGCCGGTCTTTGTACTGACCGACCTGCATGTTTCATTAGATCTCTTCCTCCTCTCTCTCTCCTATAAATAAAAAACATCATGGACATTCCACTTTGTGACAAGCGAAGATGTTTATCACACGACACAGAGGCGACAAACAATTTTGAACAAAGGTACGAACACATTTATTGTCCTGATCGGTGGCCATCGTTGCGATAGATACAAACACACATTCTCGTATCACCACTGTTACTAAATGCGTAAGCATTTCTATGCTTACACAACGATTGATTGAAAACATCTTTATTTGTGGGATATTCGTAGAACTCGTGGGTGGGCCGCCTATTCCGGTAGCCCACTGGTTACTACTGCTGCGTTGGCCCTCCCCACCAGCCAGTGCTGACGGTCAGGATCATCGCTGAGCAGAATAGCCTCCCACTGCTCTTTTGAGGGATTTGGAATGGGGTCAACTATGGGATTAAATTGGCAAGCCCACACCATGTGGTAAAGGTTAGCTACCTCTCCACAGTGTGGGCATTGCGGGGAGTACAGTGTAGGGTACCACTGGTGTAACTTAGCTGGCGTTGGGTATGTATTAGTTTGGAGTCTCCTAAGAGTGTTCTCTTCCAACTTATCGAGGGATTTATGTGGTGTTGGGTACTCCTTCCTGGCTGTTCTGTATGGTGCGAGATGGTCAGCATACACTGCTAAAGCAGTTAGGTCCCAGCACTCTTCACGGTCATCAGGGGGAGACGCCCGGTATAGAAGAGCTCGGGCATGCCTGTGAGCGGCTTCGTTTCCTCCTGGTAGTTCCAGGTGACCGGGAAACCAGATGACTGAGGCTTGGCTGGGTGGATGCTTAGTCAGCAATGACAACCCTGACCTGTGAATGAATCCATTATTGAAGTTGCGACAGGCGTTCTGGGAGTCAGTGAGCACAACGGCGTTGGGGTTAGATGCTATAGCTAATGCAATAGCTGCTTCCTCTGCGTGAGTGGGGTTGGATGTTTTCATCGAGGCGCAATTCACCATCAATCCTGAAGGCGTTGAGACCACAATAGTCATCACTCCATTCTTTGGCCCTGCGGCGTCCACATAGAAGGTGTTAGGTCGCTCGTCCCATTTCTTCTGCAGGGCTTCCCCTCTTGCTTTTCTCCTTTCGATGTTATATGCGGGATGCATGTTCCGCGGAATGGGGTACACGTTGATGCGTCTCCTCACATCACGTGGTACCTCTTCCCTTTGGTCTATCGTATAGGGCAGATTAATGTGGATCTTTTCGAGGAGATCTCTACCTGGTTTTGTGAGTGCGAGCCTATTGAGTTGTGAGAGGTATTGTGCTTCCCACATCTCTTTGAGGGTATTATGTACTCCTAGAGCCATGAGCTTTGCCGTTGGCGTGGAGTTTGGTAGCCCCAGTGCCGTCTTGTAGGCCTTCCGGATCAGTGCCTCCAACTTTTCAATTTCCGACTTGGAGAGGTTAAGGAATGCCGTCCCGTACAGTATCCGAGAAATCACGAAAGCCTGCACCAAGCGGATGGCGTCCCTTTCCTTCATGCCATGGTGCTTATTTCTGATACGATGCATCATCCGGAGGATTTGCTCGGTGGATGTTGTAAGCTTCTTCATAGTGCTGGTATTCTGTCGCCCCTGCGGGATATACAGCCCTAGGATCTTGATCTCCGTGGGTTTCGGTACTGAGTGGTTGTCTATATACACCGTGATGTTCTGTGCCAGGGGTGTCCTCGGGTTCTTCAGGATGAGCAACTCGGACTTTTCCGGCGCACACTGGAGGCCTCTTTCCCTGGCGTACTGGTCCACCGTGTCCGCTGCTGCTTGAAGACGCTCCTCGATCTCGGCGTCACTCCCAGAGTTGCACCAGACAGTTATATCATCCGCATACAATGTGTGTTTGATACCCGGGATTTCGGAGAGAAGGCCTGGTAGATCTTTCATAGCCAAATTGAACAAAAGGGGTGACAGTACCGCCCCTTGCGGAGTTCCTCTAGGGCCTAGAGTGATGGGATCTGATTTTATTCCACCGAAGTTTATAGTGGCTTGCCTTGCTGATAAGAAGTTTTTGACATAGTTGTAGGTTCTGGCGCCACAGTTGGTGTCGGCGAGGCTTTGAAGAATATTTTTATGCAGAACGTTGTCAAACGCTCCTTTCAAATCAAGTGCCAGGATGGCCCTTGTCTGTGACTTGGGTGGTGTCTCAAGGAGATCCTTGTACAGGTACAAGAGGGCGTCCTGGGTCGATAGGTGAGGGCGAAAGCCGAATTGAGTGTTAGGTAGGAGGTTGTTCTCTTCTAAGTATCTACTGAGTCTCGTGTTGATGACTCTCTCTATGAGCTTGCCCAAACACGAGGTCAGCGATATCGGTCTAAGATTATCCAGTTTAAGGGGTTTGTTCGGCTTCGGAATGAAGCGAACCTCGGCCGTCTTCCAGGATATTGGTAGCGTTCCTGTAGCCCAATGCTGCTCGTTGAAGCATTCCACCAGCGAGGTGATGGTGTCATCGCTGAGTTTAAATAAGAGATTTGCTGTTATTTGATCTGGACCTGGAGCTGCATTTTTTCTCATGGCCGCAATTTCTGCTTTGATCTCTTCTTTCGTGAGTGGGATGTCCAGCTTAGCATTCGGCAGCCCAGAATACTCCGGTTGTTCCACGACTGGGTCCGTGCACAGATACCTGGTCTTGAGCTTTTCCATCAACTCTGTGTCCGTACCCGGGATGGTGTGTACAATCTTCGTGAGCCTGTCTTTAGTGGCCGACTTGCTGCTGCTGGGGTCGATGAGGACACGCAGGAGCATCCAAGTCTTTGACACACCTAGCTTCCCCTGAATACCATCGCAGAGCGTATTCCAGTTCTGTCTGGCCAAGGATATGGCGTAGGATTCTGCCTTTTTGTTTATCTCATCTATTTTTTTCCTTAGTTTGCGGTTAAGCCGCTGTCTTCGCCATCTCTTTGTCAATGAGTGTCTTGCTTCCCATAAATGTAGAAGGTGCGGATCGACCGCTGGGCAATCTTCTGTCGTGCAGACCTCTTTCGTAAAGGCTTTCAAAGCTTGCACTTCACCCTTAACCCATTCCTCTAGGTTTGTAATAGGGTTTGCAGTAGATGCTCGGGCCTGTCTCCACCTGTCCCAGTTCGTAATTCTTGCGATACCTATTTTGCGTTTGCACGCGTTTGTGCTTATCTCCAGAGAGAGGATGAAGTGATCGCTTCCCAGGTGCTGTTCGGTATTCTTCCAAATCGCGCTGTTTATGTTCTTGGTGAACGTCAGGTCCGGACACGTATCTCTACTAACACTGTTTCCCAGCCTCGTAGGGTAAGTGGGATCGGTGAGGATCGATAGCCCTTCTTGCGTCACTACTTCTTCCAGTTTTCTGCCTTTTGCTGTCGCCGCCGGGTAGCCCCAGGAAGGGTGCGGTGCGTTGAAGTCGCCCCCAATCACGCAGGGGGCATGGCCCGCTAAGCTCAGAAAATTCTTTATGAGGGAACCCAATCTTGCGTGCCTGTCTTTGGGAGGGCTGTAAACATTCAATACATGCGTGCTTGTTGCTCCTCTTTGGAGAGGAAGAATAGTAATATAGCAGTGCGCAATATCCGGCTCGAAAGGGTCGTGCAGTATGGCAGTGTAGAGTTTGTGCACTAACGTGGCAGTTAACTGGTCTTGCTGATAAGTCACATAGTCTTGGAGTTTGATAGGTATTAGGTGGGGTTCTTGAATTAGGATAGCTGCCGGTGGGTCAGACGAGAAATTTGTCCGTCACGTAAGACAATGAATGGCTCATGCCATCTCAAGCAATGGCTCATACCCCCGTAAGCAAGCAAGCAAGCAAGCAAGCAAGCAAAAAAAAAAAAATTATCTACGTGAGAGTCTACTGATCTTGAAAATTGTGCCTATTGATAACAAATCTACTGAAAATGCATATCCAAGTGATGAGACGTATGAGCTTTTGCATAGAATGAAGCGATTTCGCATCAGATACGGGAGGCGAGTTTTTGCACACTCGTATTTGTTGAGGGACACGAAAAATCCACGGAAGCGTAACCACAAAACAGCTTCGCTGTAAGAAGAAGAGTAGGACACAATTTTCTTTCTCAAGCACACGCTGATGGCTTTGTTCGTACACCTGCATACTTAACGGGGCCGGAGCGCGAACTTACTTGCGGTTGCCCAAGAGCGACGAACACACACCGTCTTTCCCAATATGGCCCTAAGAGGGCACTTTGCTTAGACGCTACGCCAGCCCGCCGACAGGCGCACTGCCTGCGCGAAGCGCCAGCGTTGCGAGCGTAAGCGAGCATCCGGCGTGAATGACCGCCTTTCGGAAAGCTGTCAGTTGCAGCGTCCCCATCTTTGGGTTATATTGTATGGCCTCAGTGTGTGGCGGGTCTCCGATGCTCCGTTAGGATCTCGGGCAACGTCTCAGGAAAGCAGCCACGGACCACTTACACCGGCGCTATATGTTGGCACGGCCTACTTTCGGAAACTGCTCGACGTGCTTGCCCTTATAACAAACTAACGAATGCCACCCCATAGCTTCGAGGCTTGCCCCCAGCGCCACTCCTTTCAGTGAGTCCCTATGGGCTGTCGAGGGCATGCACAAGCCCCGAGACCGTAGCCCTTAGACCACAGCGGGCCATATTGAGGAAAAAAAAATGTTGGGCAACTGTGGTTTGGAAATGCCCGTGAACACGCCAATCAATTCCTTAGGCACCAGCACTAAGGGTGTAATTCAACGCTATATTTTTTTACTTTCACGACCTCCGCGCGGATAGAACAACAGATGGTTTGCATTGACGTCATCGGGGCCGTCATATTGGGGTACCAGCACGGTGAGAAGCACAGCAGGTATAAAGTAGCGATTCCTCTCACTCGATTTATGCTTCTCTTATGATCCGACATTCACAGCCGGCTGAACCCGGGCGGAGCACCACTCTGAGATTCACTCTCACCACTGACCGCCATGCTCGGGTACTCGTACGGTAAGATGCTCCGTTCATGACGTCACGTGAAAGCTATCTTTAGCGCGCTTGTGACGTGGCGTCGCAGCCAATCGGAATTTAGGTGCCGTTTTGCTGCTACAGACTACAGATTCCGGCCCTTTCGCTCAATGGGCCATTTGACCAATTGAACGTTGAACGCTGCTGAGCGGTCCTCAAAGTTTCGAACTCCTGGTGGACAAACGAGCGCGCTGACCCGCTTGGCGCGTTTTGATTTGGCCTTAGCAGGAACGCAGTCGAGAGCTTGCGAGGATAAGCAAGGTGTGGATAACACAGGCTTCCGAGAGCGAGAGCCAGAACGAGGGTGATGCGGCGTCGCGGCGATAAACCCTCTCGCCTCATGCAACACCTGGCGCGCTGCAAAACAAACACGCCCAAGTAGACAGTCACGCTAGCACATATGCACACAATGATAATGACCAGTCGAAGAGGCAATCTTTATCTATTCGCGCTTTGGCAGCCCAACCTTTAAAATACTCGAATAGAGAAAGAACTCACGAATTTCAAATTCGCTTGAAGAGGTTACGTGCTTGCTAATACGGAAAATGCAAGCTAAAGCGGGCAGTTTCAGTTGAACGCGTGTTTAGCAGTTTAAATCTTGAGAACGCCTTGCAATAACAAGGAAACAATGCAGGGTCGAAAGGGAGTACATGTAGCATCTGTAGTCAACTTGCAGTACAATATCAATATTCCTTAGACGTCGCTATCAGTTGAAGTACTTCGCGCATTTCTCTCTCTCTCTCTCTCTCTCTCTCTCTCTCTCTCTCTATATATATATATATATATATATATACATATATATATATATATATATATATATATATATATATATATATATATATATATATATATATATATATATATATATATATATATATATATATATATATATATGTCTGCTCTGTTTGGCAAGGTAACTGCATCACCCAATCATCCAGCAGCCACGGGCGGGAATATCTTGGAGGGTTAGCAAAAAGAAGCTCCGATTAAGAAAGGTGCAAACGAACTGTGCGCAAAAGGGCTTTGCGACATTCAGTCACGAATATTGCGCATTTATTCTTATTCATGTTCTCTGTCTTTCAGCTTTTGCTTGTACTGCTCGATCAAATGGAAAAGGCTCGTCGGCATCACTCATGATTCCAACGTTGTTGTACGGGCACATTAAACTATAAATAAATAAATAAATAAATAAATAAATAAATAAATAAATAAATAAATAGTTCGTTAGAAAGCAAAGGTACATACTATAAGTGTAAGGAAAAAGTTGGTATCAGGAAGTGTTGCCCCGATCAGCACCAAACCCCTGTACGCGACCGCGCACTCCCACTGTGTTCTCTGAACGCCATCACGCGGCCACGTGTGTTTTCCTGTCGTCTGTGACTATGTTCTAAATTGCGATATCTTGCTTTATCTTGCTTTATGTCGCATTATATCGCTTTATGTCGCAATCTAGACAATCACTCAGCAGAACGTAATAAATAAGTTATCGAGTTTTAGGGAATAGCAAAAGAAGAATAGAACTGATATGATAGAAGCGCTTGTCCTTGTCTGTCTTCCTTGTATCCGTGGTTTTATTCGCGCTAAACTACTACTTCAAAAACTGATATGGCCGCCGATTTTACACAAAATTAACACGTCTGGTAGACCTAATAGCGTCCGAGTCCTGAAAATGGAGGTGGAATTTAGATACGTTGCGGGCAAGGTGGATAGATATTAAATTGGGGAATAAAGTAGACTGTAGCGTTCGCGTTTCCAAGCCACGCGCAGGTGGACTCGTACGCCACGTCGTACGTCGCTGGGGGAGAAAGAGAAAAGGATGAAGGAAAGGCGGAGAGGTTAACCAGGAACAAGTCCTATTGGCTAGCCTTCCCCGGGGGAAGGGTAAAGGGAAGAGAAATGTTAACAGAAGGAGAGAAACTCGAGAGTCGATGTGCACTGGTGTTGCGGACGCAACGGAATTTCTCAGCCCAGTGTCACAGACGATCACTCAGTCAGATTTCCTTCAGGAATCGTAGAAGCGTATTTATGGTCTTTTGCAGGTGGGATATCCGAGAAAATGGTCCCGACATCTTGCCCAATGAGAAAGGTTTATCTGGTTTGGAGCGGTGTGAACGACAATTCTTTCATTTTCGAAGCACGGGCAACTAAGTCGTCGGGCTTTTTTCCAGTTTCTTCGCAACAGAAGACATTGCAGTCAGCGCTGTCGTTAATTGTTATTAAGAATGGGTATGTTGGTGAACGCAACCACCTGGCTTAAGCAACAAAGAAGTGTTTCTGCATTTCGCGAAAGATCGCACGAGAGGCATAGTTGCATAGAATGGTCGAGCGAGCGCGAACGATAGTTAGTGGACTGCATTAAGATGAAAAACTGAGCCAGTTGGTAGGCGTTCATGTTGAAGTTTGCGCGGAGCTCACGGTTGGACGAAGGACGAGAAAGTACGCGGACAGTGCTTGTCCCGTGTACTTTCTTTGTACTTCGTACAATTGTGAGCGCTGCACAAAGTTCAACTTGATGATTAGTGAGATCACTTGGTGTGCCATTTGTGTGATGTCTTGTCGCGCGCTGGCCTGCTTGCCTACTTGGCTGTATCAGTTCTTCAACGTCTACAGCAACAAAATTTGTTCCTTTATGTGCTTCATGTGCCTTCACAGTGAGAGAGAGATGAAAGAAGGAACAGCAGGAACATTAACCACGCGGACGTCCGGTTGGCTATCTTGCACGGGAGAAAGAGGGTGAGGCAGAAAAATAAAGAAGAAAACGGCAAAATTAAAGATCTCGCATGCACTTTTGTAAACACAAGGTGTCCTTAAACATCTTAGGTCCATTGAGCTTAAGTAAGTAATTAAAGCCCGCGTAGCTATCTGGGTTAATTACATGAGTAAGGCCATGCGGCCTGGATCTTCGCCTTTGTAAAACGTCGATCGCTTATCTCGCTGAGCCACTCCAAGGAGACTGACGTTGGACGTCGAAACGGGTGCGGCGATCAAGCAGGTGCTCAATGGTCTTTTCACAGTTGCAATTGTCGCACGCATTTGGGGTAGCCAGTGCAATTAGAATGAAGAAGGAGTACGAATTTGTGAAAGCTAGCTACCATACATCGCGGGCTGCGACGCAGTGGGGTGGCTACACTGCACTGACTCGCACGCAGCAGCGGGGAAAACCATGTGATTCAAAACTGTTAAAGACAATAAGTGTGCGCAACATAAGGGAAGGGGGAGTTAATTCTGCGAGCACATGCGGCCTAGCCCGAGCGGTCGTTTGCAGCGACAGTTCCCGAAGCTACATTTCGCTTAGCGGGGTTCGGTGATGACAGCTCGGACGGGAGATTTGGCGCGAAGTAAGGAAAATGGCAGTTAATGGACCTCAAATAACCTTTTTCACGTGAAACCTTGTTTTTGCCGTTATTCGTTCTTTTTTTTTTCATTTCTAATTTCTGCTTCGACGCCCTCCTTCGAGCAACCATAGAGCGACGGTTTTCACACACAAAAAAAAAAGAATTAAGAAAAAGGAAAAAGAAACATTGGAGAAGCGCCACACGTACAGTCCCCGCACGGATAAGGAATACCATTTGGCATTTGCGATGCTTCGCTTTTAATCGTATACTTGTGTCAGCGAATGGCGTTAATGGACTGCACATCGGGAACGGCAATAAGATCTCGCTATCCTGTCCCAAGATAACCTCGGACGAAACCTGTATATGTGATATTTTTTTTTCATTTAATGATTGCTCACTCTGATAAATGCGATGATCCTAAAATAATTTTTATTTCTATTTATTTAGTGATACTGTCGACCCAGCAGTTGGCATATTACAGGAGTGGAATACAGTAAAGGTGATGAATGAAAGCTTTCTACAGTTTCTTGTCAGGATGCGGGAAATGTAACCATATCTAAACAGTGTGATGGCGTAGAAGTAGTGACACATCTTGTTAAGGAGGTATTGCGAGTTGCACATACACTTTTGCATATACGAGCACGTGCTTGTGTTCACACCGCAGACCTACTACAAAATATATGCTCTTAGTTTTTTCTTAAATTTCACTTATATGCTGTTCCTGTGTCTAGAATAGTTGCTTGGTTGGATGCTGTTTTGATATGCTAAGTAAATCTAAAGAAATAGATTCATATGCAAGATGTGGCTAGGATGCACGCTTCTACAAAGCGCCGTTTGACACCAAGAAAAGGAATGAAAAAAATTGAAAACTGGGAAGTGGGTGGAAGAGTAAGGGAGGGGGGCATTACTTTACTTCCAATGGTCACTGGTCTGCGAAACTCCACTTCGTCTACGACGTGCTGGTTTAGGACAACCTTGCTTTTTAAATTTTGGAAATGCAAAGATGCATTCACGCCTTATCTATTTACCTATTGTTCTTCATCTGCAGAAGAAATGATGCAGCCGTGCTGACGAAGAGCAATGCGTAAACATCATCGACTTTTTTAGAGGCAGCAGTCGATCGCTGTCCCCATTGCGGCGCCTGCTTTCAGGTATTCATGCGTGAATCTAAGGACGACTAACAGGCGTAAACGTAAACTGAGACGTAAACTGAGCACTTTTCCGGAAGGTTTGCTAAACGTGCGACAAAGAGCTTTTCTAGCAGACGAGTTGTCTGCGCTATCTATCTATCTATCTATCTATCTATCTATCTATCTATCTATCTATCTATCTATCTATCTATCTATCTATCTATCTATCTATCTATCTATCTATCTATCTATCTATCTATCTATCTATCTATCTATCTATCTATCTATCTATCTATCTATCTATCTATCTATCTATCTATCTATCTATCTATCTATCTATCTATCTATCTATCTATCTATCTATCTATCTATCTATCTATCTATCTATCTATCTATCTATCTATCTATCTAAACAGATTATTTATTGTCAAGAAGAAAGGAAAATACGCGCAGTTGTGTGAGGCAGGCAACACTCTAGAACAGGAGTATTCAAGGCCATGGTTGACATGAAGCAAACCGTAAACGAAGGAGAAGGAAGCGCGAAGATACAGCAAGACAGAGAGGTTAGCCAGTTCTCAGACTGGCTGGTTACCCTGCGCTGGGGAAACGGGATGAGATTAATAAAAGATATTAGAAAAGAGATGTTATAAAGAAAAACGAAAGAAAAGAAAAGAAAGGGGATAAAGGAACTCAGAATACGGAGCTCCGCAAGAAGCGCAACAGTGCTTTCAAAGCCTTCTGTGCTGAGGACGGTCTCGGCCAGTGTCCCAAGAAACAACGCAAAAGCGAAGGCGGGCACAGCGTGACCACACTGGCCGGTTGTTCACAAAATGCGAAACAATTGTACTCAATAGGGAGGCATGCATGTACACGTTGACACATTACAGCTTCTTTTCTGGATTGTTAAGACGACAGTTCCTTTGTGTACAGCGTCAACAGCGGGTCATTCTCCTTAATTATGCAGCAAGAGGGCTAAACGGATCCCCCGCATAGGATGAATATGTTGTTCACTAAATGACACTAGAAAGGCAGCGCGGAGCTTATCGCACGATGACCGAGAGCTCACGGCATCGCACGCCGGGCACGCATGTGCGCGTACAGCACGAAGGCAGGGGACACACGGTCGATCGCGCACAGGACGACGAATCGTTCGCAGCATGCATCAGCGACGACGCGAGGGCAGTGGCCCGCCTGTCGCCACGCCGTCTGGTCGCACGAAAATGTTGTTGGCGGGGGGAAAAAAAGCGTCCTGAGCACGCCATATTCAAGGGCGTTTCACGTGGTCGATATGAGAGAGAGAGAGAGAGAGAGAGAGAGAGAGAGAGAGAGAGAGAGAGAGAGAGAGAGAGAAACGCGGCGGCGGGGCATTGGCTTTCCGTCTTGGTTTCGAGGAGACGCCCAGCAGTAGACGTGATCGTACGCACAAAAACGTTGATTGCTCGCGCGCGCGGGTACGCGCATGTTGTGCAGAGCCCAGGGCCTGTATTCACAAATAAACCTTGCTACGCTAGAATTGTTCGTAAGAGCGAGTTGCGGCGAATCTTGACCCTGGACCTAACACAAGCAAAGGCGGCTGACTAGGGGCTAGGAGCACTTTCGAAGAAAAAACGCCCTGCATTAAATGCGTATACGTGTGGCGTGGCATTTGAGCGCGGATGAAAGAGCACGAGAAAGGCGCATGTGACCCATGTGCCAAACGTCTCAGAGCTATACTCATAGAGAAACGTACTAACGTTAGTATGCTTTTCTACGGACAACTTTGAACACGGACAACTATGAAGGGAAAGCCACGGTGGCGTGGCTGCCGCGCATGTGTTACCGCGCCAAGTAGTCCGGCAGCGCTTGACAGTGCTTTTGGTTGCTCGGAGTATAGACGCTGAATCGACGCAGCTTCCACGTGCGACGGTTTCGCGTTTGCCCAGACGCGGAAGGGAAAAGCCGCAACCTAAGTAAACCTTTACACTCATTGGTGCGTTCTGTTTTATTTAACTGTTACTAATAAGATGTTTATGTTTTGTCTTTCCCAGCCTAAACAACGTGGATTAAAACGAGGGACTGTTTTCAGAAGCCCTCTCACTTGTGCGCACTTTGCCTCCGTAGCGTTCCCTTCATCGCCGCAGAAAGCTGTCCGCTATACTATAGTCGGCTTTGAAACAAGAGGAATTTACTTCTGCCTCCAATAAAGGTAGAAAAACCGATCGTGATCTTGTTGCTAGAGAGTTGGGTTGCTGTGCTCGTTGGCAGAGGTTCGTTCCAATGTCGGTCATGCATTTTTCATTATTGCAGAGATCCGAGGTTTGGGGAGCCAGAAAATACCTTCCGACCTACAGAAATGTTGCTTCGAATCAGGCAAAGAATGGCTCGCATTAAAGAGATTATAAGAGTGCAAAGAACAACACAATAATGGAGGGGCCCAATTCACAAATGTCCGCCTCCGTAAGTGCCCTTTCCCACTGGGTGTGCCGCCTTCGCTTATACGACCAGTGTCAAGATTGCCTAGAATTTCCTCGCTTGAAAAATACTAGCGTTATAGATTTTTTGTGAATACGAGCCCGCCAGATGACTAGGACTAAAATAAAATCAAGAACGAACATAAAGTGCTCTTTAAAGAGAACTTGCCAATTCACTGTCCACAAGAACTTTGGGAGATAATCTTCGTTTGTTGGGGCATAAACTTCTGTTTATAGAGATCTTGTCAAGTCGGTATCCGCGAGGAAGTACCGCAAGACTTTGAAAGATAATCTTTATTTGTTGGGGCATGGACCAGGCTCCAGGTGATCACGGCAGCACGTCCACACAGTGCCGTTCGTGCTCGACACGTTTCACATCACCTGGTTGATCGTGCTGTGACTTCAAGAGAATGTGCGAACTTAGTTATGTTGTTATACGCAGTCTTTCAATATCACTTGCTACAATGCAAATATAGTTAAGAGATGGAGGGAGAGAAAAGGAAAGGTAGACGGTCAACCAGACGCACGGCCCTGTTTGCCACCCTATACAGTGGGAAGAGGGACCACACAAACACACAAAAAAGTACTTTCTTCGAGAGGTCATGGCTCTCAGAAATAACTTTTATATATAGTGGTTTACCAGGAGCTCGTTGCCTCACTCGAGAAGAGGAGGCAGAAAAAAAGGAAAACATTAGTTTTTTTTCGTTTATTTCGCACCAGAACTTACCGCACACTCGAAGCACATCACCCGCTGCAGAAGCTGGCAGTTGAGCTTCAGCTCTTCTTTGTGTGACGTGCCGTATGGCAGCCTGCTGCCTCATAGCTCGAGTGGCTCTGGGAGGGACCTATAGGTCAAGCCACTCGCTCCTTCGAGACGCGCGCCGCATGAAAATGTTCAAATGTTGTTCGACGTCGGGCACGGGAAGACGCCGACGAACGCAATGCAACGCTTTGCGCGAAAGAAAACAACAGCCGATAGTTGTGCAGAAGACGTTAACACCATTCCGAATCGTAGAAAAAACGAAACGAAGTGGCTGCGAAATTTTTTCTTTCTTTCTTTCTCTCCCTAGTTGTTTCCTTTCTGTTCCTTCTGCATTACTGAAGAGGAGCTTGCCATCACTTACGGACCGCTTCTTGGTTGAGGCCGCGGCTGCGGCAGTTCTGGATATGCGACTACAGGGCGACTGTGGTCAGTGTGCTAAGCGTGGGTTTCGAAAAGAAGAACCAACGGTCTCTAGCGATGCTATGCGGATTCAATGGGTTCGCGAGTTATTGCGACCACGTACGCACCACTCCCGGGAACCGCGCGGGTGGCATAACGGCCACGGCTATACGCGGCCTTTTCGCTGGGAACGCTTGAAGCAAGTTACGAGTCCCACGGACGATGGCCCCAAGAAAATGGACATTATTTAGGCATTTGGCGTCTGCTTCCTTCGAAGTAGGCAACTGACGTGTACGAGATGCTCGAAATTTGGTAACCTCGATCGTTCCATCCCCGAAGCGTGCTCGATCGTTTTCGTGAAGCGCGCGTCTTGCACACTTTGACACCCGCCGTGGTTGCTCAGTGGCTATGGTGTTAGGCTGCTGAGCACGAGGTCGCGGGATCGAATCCCGGACACGGCGGCCGCATTTCGATGGGGGCGAAATGCGAAAACACCCGTGTACTTAGATTTAGGTGCCCGCTAAAGAACCCCAGGTGGTCGAAATTTCCGGAGTCTTCCACTACGGCGTGCCTCATAATCAGAAAGTGGTTTTGGCACGTAAAAACTCCATAATTTAATTTAATTAATTGCACACTTTGACGAGACAGTGGCTTTGACTTTTTACATCACCGTGCACAATGCACCTGCAAAAAGGAATTAGAAGTGCTGTTCTTCGTCTGCCGCACGTTGCAGCTTCCCGATGGCCGTAAACAGGCTGCTTATCACGCCTCTGAACAGTCATTGAAGCCAGTAGACTTCACAAATTAGAGCTATGCACTGTTTACGGTTTGTCCCTTTACAGTGGCAAAGATGTTGGGCGTTTAGTCTCACTTGTTTTAAACTAGAAAGCTATGCGCGCTCCGATGACTTTGCCAAACTCGTGGAATCACGGGTTTCGTAACACCCTGTGTCCGCTAGTGTGCACGTAAAATTTCTCTCGTTTTGCCTTCTCCTTCTTTCTTACAATTTCTAGCGCCCATTTACGCGCTCAGGGTAACCACCCGGACGTTTGCCTGTTAAACGTACCTGTCCTTCCTTGTTCTTTTTTTTTTTTGTGTCAGTCTAATTATGTTAGTTTATGTGCGCATGTGTGCGTGTGTTTTGTTTTTTGTTCTAATCTCTTTCTTTCTTTTTTTTTCATCCTTCACCTTACTGGAAGTAGCATGCCAGGCCTGTCGCTTAGTTGACCTCCCCAATTGTCATGAAACTGTATTTCTGTCTCTCTTTTCTCTCTCCGTCTTTGTCTCTCTTCAGCAATGCCCTCGTTGCATTGTGAGGTCGCGCGACACCACAACCCGAGAATCTTTGCCTCTGAAAATGGCATAGAATGTTCACAGAATGATCAATGCTAAGAAAAAGCGATAACGTAACTAACGAACCAAACAAAGAGACGTATCTGACATCGCAATTACGCTATCAGCCGCAAACACATGTGCTGCGTCGTATACCCGCGTGGACTGTAGAAAATCCACAGGGTCACGGGGTTCACGGGGTTCACGGGAGAAGTTCGGGATCGAGGTACTTGAGGAGCACTCTGTAAGCTTGCGTAATTGTTCGTCTCGTCATTTGTCGACGCGGCAGTAATCAAGTAGGCCGCTTTCTGAGACGGCCAACGTGGTACAGCGGGTTAAGATGGTCAACGTCCTAAAGCATCAGCGCGCGAAGTGGTCGTTGAGGTTCGCTGTACTGGCGGTATTCGTTAAAGCCCATCCGTTTCAGGAAGCGTTGTTGTCGGATCTCATCTTCTGTGCGACACTGAATAGTTGATGTCATGTTAGTAGAGTGTGTGCTGTATCAAATTTATGCTAACGTCAATGAACGTGAAACACGTTTTCGTGTGTCTTTTGTTGTCGAAACGTGGGATTTCCGGTTGCCGCGTTAATGAAATCAGCGTCACACATATGTGTATTTATGGCACATTTAAAGCATCTTTAAATGTCTCATGGTTAGATTCGACTCATTTATTGAATGTATTTACCTCTTACAGAAAGACAACCTAATACCTAGACAGCGAGCACAAAACTACTCAAATAGTGTAGCTGAAGAAAAAGCTTGACAGAGTATTTCTGTCACTCATGTCATAACCTCTTATTTTCAACGGAAAGGTTGCGCACCATCTTTACCATTTGTTCGAATCAACCGGAGTTTCGAATATCGCGAGGTTTCTGTCACCGCGGTTATACTGTGTGTATTACGCGAGCACAGCATGTATTCACGCATGCTTTCCACGTGCTGCTTGAAATGAACGCGGGTTCTGCTTCCGTAAACACGAAACGGTGCACAATTCACTCTGGCCGTCAGAAGTAGCCTGGAATTATTGAGCGCATCGTCTGGGAGGGAACGCATAAGGACTCAAACTGCACGGGAGGGAAGGCTCCCCTGACGACGGTATCGCTGGATTGCTCTCAGCAAACATTCCCTAGCCTCGGTCCGGCTTTTGAAACATTTGCGTGGTTTCCCAAGCCACCTTTTCATCGGTGCAGGAAAGTTATTGCACCGAGAAAGAAATGGGTGCCGCAGAGATCGAGAGGAAGCTGGCAACACTGGTGCCAGCAGAGCAGAAAGGCAAACGCGTTTCTTGAACAAACGTACGCCCGTATCGCTGAGGTCGCAGAACTGCAAATTCCGGTTCTAGTCTAGCAGCAGCTGGGCCCTCAGTTATACTGTAAAAAAAGAAAAGTCCAAGTGCCATTCACGGAGAAGGTGCTTGGGCAAAGAACAAGTGCAGCCATAAAAGACAGAGAAAAAAAAAAGAGCAACAATTTTTGCGATCTCTGCGAATAAAAGCTTTCATGAAGAGGTTACGTATATGCTATAGCTATATACAGGGTGTTCCGCGTAACTTGGGCAAAACATTAAAAATATGCAAATGCCACTAGCTGGACAAAACCAAGGTAATGTTTGTTCCGGTCGCTTTAAGACACTCAGATTATTTTTTGCATTCCTCCTAGTTAGATAATTATGTTTAATTAAGTACTCTTTACAAGTACACTTTGCTGGCACGTGCACATCACCAAAACAACGAATAAAGCAAATAAAACTCAAATTGTGCCTTTGTGCGATAGCGTGTCGGTCACGAAATCTGCAACCGAGCTTGCAGGGAACTGCATCGCAGTTGTACATGGAATCTATTTCGGCACCTCCTAGATGAAACAAAGACCAAGTCATACCAGCGCGACCACCTGACCCGCCTCATGCACACCATCACACAACAACAAGGAAAAGACACTGTTATCAGGAGCCTGGAAGCCATGTATCTGCCAGACACGCCAACGGAAACCCAACCACCGTACGGGGGGCTGCCCAACGCGTGGCTCGACCGAGACATTACTGTATTAAAGCACAGACGCTGAGGGGGTTGCCATCACTCTGGCGATCACTGAGGCCGAGTGTCGCACCATGCTCAGCGACTCGAGGAATGCCGTGCGCAACGTTGCCCAGGGGCGAATATGCGCGCCGGCGGCCGCCATCATCGGCAAGCTCCAACTTCAAGACCGCGGCAGCACCGTCCGTATCAAGTGGTTCCCAGCACACGCCGGCGAGTGTGCATCCTCACCGAACCGCAACGAGACGGTCCATTCGGCGGCGCGAACGCTTACCTTCCCCGCCCCCGAGAGTGACCGTTCCGTGTGGTGGTTCGAAACCAAGGACAGATTGACCAGTTATGCCGAAGTAACTAAGTGTTACCGCTTAGCTCGACGGACAATGCCGCCTCCCCACCCGGCACTCAGTCGGGAGGAGGCCGTAATCTTAAGGCAGATACAGACCGCGTCACTCCTCGCCCCCGCAATGCTGCACGTGCTTCACCCAGAGCTCCATCCGAGTGGGCTGTGCGGTGTTTGTGCAGCGGGTCCGGCGGACCAATGGCACATCATGTGGGACTGTGCCAGGTTCCCGACGGCAGCTACCTCCAGGACTTACCCGCCCGAACTTCAAGGTGCACTGCAATCTGCAGACAAGGACACACAACTATGGGCCGTCCAGCAGGCCCGGTGTGCGCTCGAAAAGCACAAGCCTCATGAACTACAAAACGGGCCCAACTGGGGTAGTGCAGAGTAGGGTATAACCCCGGGTCGACGCTTGGCCAGCGTCACGACGCGTTAAACCGTCGTTTGCCGGCACTTTATTAAAGTTATCCCTATCCTATCCTAAAACTCAAATTGTCTTGGCTCGTACACAAGCCTATAGAAACATAAAAAAAGCTTCTGTACGCAAGATACGTAAGGTCTATTCTCGAACACACGTACGTTCTTTGGTATCGTAATCAGCAGAACATACCCTAGTCTCTGGAAAGAACAAAAATTCACGCCGCCAGATTTATCGTATGTGATTATCGACGTCTCAGCAGCATCACAGCGATGAAGACAAACTTACAATATCTGAGGTTGCCAGCTCGAATCCCGGTCGCGGCGGCAGCATTTCGTTAGGGGCGGAATGCGAAAAAAAGAAAAGAACCCGTGTACTTGCTTTGGGTGCACGTTAAATAACTTCAGGTGGTCAAAATTAACCGGGAGTTCCCCACTACAGCGTGCCTCATAACCATATCGTGATTTTGGCACGTAGAGACGCCAGAATTTAATTTAAAGCTTACGGCTGCTTTCGCTACGCGACGGTGGCTTCGTCTAAAGTTCGTTCACATTGATGTTAACCAGGGGCCGCACTGTCATCAACGAATGAAAATATGTGTCACCGCCTCACTACATCTTTGAACGACGAGACCCTAGCTTAGAAGTTCGGAAAATAAAACCTGGAACCAATTTGCTAAAACACTCCCCCCCCCCTTTTTTCGCACACAATTTCTCAATGAAACTGACATTCTGAAAAGGCTGTCAGTATTGAATAAAATTCAGTACTCTAAAATCCAATTCCATGTATGTGAGAATTGCAAAAGCACTGTGTGTTTTTTAATTCTTGACATCCTTTTCTTTTTCTTGTTTTTAATAGTGTGGATCAGCATCACCGTGTTACAGTACGCGCGTTTCATTATAGATTGTGTTTTTATTGTACTTTTTTGTAGCCGTGTTTGTTTCGCGTGTCCCAGTGTGCCGGATTGTTTTCTAAAAAGAGAAGGCTCCCCCTCCCCCCTTCCCTTCTTCGCTATAATACTCTTAGGGCAAATGCGGATTTCTGCAATAAATTGTATAAATAAATGTCCTTTAAAAGTGTGCCTTAACCGCTCATTCAATCTATAAGTTAAAGCACGATACCTAGTTTGCTCTACGGCCCTATTATACATGTTTAGTTAAACACGGCCACAACGTAATGTATATAGGTGGTGTCAAAATGGCTCCGGTGACGGCTCTCTTGAAGTAACGGAAGCCAGTCCCGAAGGCCGTGCTTGTTTCATACGGCAAGCCGGAAGCGATTGCATGAGCCGGCAACATGTTACGGTCGTCATGTTCTGGACATTGCCTATTTCTGGCATTTTGCATACCTTGCTGCTGATGAAAAAGTAAATAAAGAGAGAAAGGCCTGCTTGAAAAATAACCACGCAATGCTACACTTACGTTCTACGCATATTTATGGCATGGCACAGGTATGCCACCCGCGCGACCATTTTACTGCGATGGAAATTATAGGGACAGTCCAGACGAATTTCTGCCATCTTCATCGGCGTCGCCGTGAGGTTCCGTATAAAGTTCAAGCCCTACAAGATCCTATCGAGCCCCGCCCGTCGTATGCTGTATAGGTGCAAGGATCACCGCGAAGGATGGTGACTTGCCGCAAGCCGTCTTCCCGCTCGCTCAGCGTTGTGCGCGCAAGGGAAAAGCGGGAGGGGTCAGGAGGTGTGCGCGAGGCAACCCGTCTAATCCTCAAGCCCGTCCACGGCTGCGCATGGCGCAGCTGAACGCATAGGCGGCTCGCGCACCCTATATTGTATACGTAATCTGCGGCGGGTGCCAAGTTAGGCGAGCCGAGATGGCTGGTCGCTTCCCGAGCGTCGAAGCGCGTCGAAGCGCGTCGAAGCGCGCTGCAGCCCTAATAATGAGCGTGCGCTCTTCGTCCCGCCAGCGTTGTGACAGCGAGTGTTAGCGGTCACCAAGTGAAAAACTGTTCCCGTTCGTCTGTGCGCACTTGACACCATGCTTATTAAGTGAATTATTAAGCGAATATTTACTGCAATATATATGGCCGATAGAGCTACTAACCTCACTTGGTGCACGATGTTGTCTAATACTTTGCTATCGCTGTCAATGTTTCGCCGTGAAGGCGAAATTACGACTTTTCCCGCGATCGCTTCGAAACAGCGCTGCAAAAGAAGCCGTTAGAGCCGTTGCACCGGTTGAAGCCAGAGGCCACGTGCATCCGCGTGGGCGCTTTTGTTTATTAGCTTGGATTGCTATTGTTTTTACTTCTCATTGCCAAGGTATCCGCATTTGCGAACGTTGAACGACGCAAACATTGGCAGAACATATATATATATATATATATATATATATATATATATATATATATATATATATATATATATATATATATATATATATATATATATATATATATATATATATATATATATATATATATGTATATATTATGTGCTTCATATCTGTGCTTACCTCATGCGCGCGAAGCATCCCCGTGCATATAATTTATCATTCCACTCGCTATATCACCTGTGTTAAGCACACCGCTAACGTTAGTGGCGCGATTTAGTGGCGCCAAGTTAGTGCCACTGCGGTTGCAATGGGAGTTCTCCGTCCGAGTCTTGCATCCCTGCATGGCATCGTGCTGTGTGTCGAGAATGTTGTCATGTACTTGAACCCCTTTGTTATTTCCCGCTGAGCAAGGCCGAGTATAAGCGAGCAAGCAGTTCGAGTCGTTATTATACCGCCGACTCTCCGTGGTCGTGCCGCACACGCAGTCGTTCGCAGAGTCGTTTACGATCATGACCCGCAGTTGCACGATTTCCTACAAGCCTCGCGTTCCGTAAGCAGCTTCACAGGATCACGATGGCGATATAAATATGCGGCGCAACACTATATACACGGACGACGATGCGCACGATGACGCAAAAGACGCATTGAACACTACGCGCGCTTGTGGATGCACTTGCTTCGACGAGCCCGCGGGAAAGGACGACGAAAAGGACAACATAGATTTGGTGAATGCCCACTTTCAAACCGCCTTCTATTCGATCGCTTTCGAGGGACGAGCGGCTGTTTCCTATCATGAGGGAGTCTTGGTGGGCCGAGCCAAGACGTCGATTACCTTCTGTGTCCGAAGAAATGGGCGGGGCCCCAGTTCGCCTCGTTGCACTGAGGGCGGAGCGCTCGAGAGTTCAGCCAATCATTGGAGAAATACTGGGCGGGGAAAAATATAGTAAGGGTTGGAGCGGAAAGAGTTACGGTAAGGAGGAAGAATAACCACGGAAGGGCCCAATTGGTTATCCCTGCACCAGGGAATGAGGGTAACTGATGTGAATGATGTATCACTTGATATTTTTTTCTAAGTTCGAGCAGTCTTCTTTTTTTTTTAATTGTCTGTGACAGACAGTGCAGTTCGGCCTAGTCATGTGGATTACCTGATGAGGCGTACGTTACTTCCACTGCGAATTCCAATGGCCAGGTGGCTCAATAAAAAAGATTAATTGATCGTCTTTACAATTATTCACTTCGCTGCACGCGTTGAAATTGGAATATTGCAGCCGAGTTGTATTGAAGGCGTGTTTTCTTTGCAGAAGTCGTAACATATTGGCATCACCTTCGAGATATCCGGCCTTATAGTGTGCTGTAAAACCTATTAGCGTTCAGGTTAGCAGTTTACCAAATGCCTGCGTAAAACTTCAGTATCATCTTAACTTTAAATTAAATTAACACAAATTATGGTGTTTCGCGTGCCAAAACCACGATATGATTATGAAGCACGCCGTAGTGCGGGACTCCGGAATAATTTCGACCACCTGTGGTTCCTAAACACGCACCCAATACTCAGTGCATGGGCGTTTATGCACTTCGGACGGGATTTGATTCCGCGACCTCGGACATGGCACCTCAGCGCCATGGCCACTGCGCCACCACGCAGAGGTATCTTAACTTTAAAGGTGATAACTTTTTTAAACACATTTTGGGGACGATATCGCAAATGTAACGTTAGTCTGGGTTTCTGTTAAGCAGATAACTAACCTTCAGTGCTATCCGGCTTCCATTTCGAAATCGGAACCCTTGCCCGAAAGTCAATAATTAAAATTTTGATAAGTAAATGTAGCTTTTTCCATTAGGCCTCTGCATATTGCGGTTTGATCAAGCAGAATGGACAACTACTGGCACGTATAGAGGAAGCAGAGAAAAAAAGAAAAAGTACTCCTTGGTTTTAGGGATAGATGATAACAAAGTCAAAACATCGCGTTTTGCCCCATGCACTGTAATATAATTTACACCCTTAAAAGTGAAAGAGAGTATAAACGGGTCTATAACCCACACCATTATGGTATGATTTATATAACTGACACCCCAAGGGTGTGAGTTCTCGACACATTTTCACTCTACCTCACTTTTAAGGGCGTATATTATCTTACAGTGTGTCTCAATTTGCCCCGTTTTATCCTGACGTCCGCCTACGATTAACCTATCTGATGAGACCGACTTGCGCAGTATCTTCTATGCAAATTAAAAAATATATTGCCCAAGCTAACAAAAGAAGCACGTGATATAGGAACCTCGAAGACAAAATGTAAGTGAGCTTGCGTCGTCCTCGCGGATGACCGCCACCCAAAAGCCGTCGCACAGTTCACTGGCTTTCAATAATCGCAGCAGTGTTCGTACTGCCTTCTGCGTAAATGACGGTCGAAGAAAAAGTTCCAGATTATTTCCTTCAGTGGCTCATAGGTTGCCCGGCTTGCTTAGGCTAGAATTCAAAAGACCTCTTGGAACTCTTTGGTCGTCGAAGGCATGCAGGTCCTTGATTGGGCAGGTGTACATTCTCCCGTCCTTCTATCCGTCCATCCATCCATCCATCCATCCGTCCGTCCGTCCGTCCGTCCGTCCGTCCGTCCGTCCGTCCGTCCGTCCTTCCGTCCGTCCATCCCTATCCATCCATCCATCCATCCATCCATCCATCCATCCATCCATCCATCCATCCATCCATCCATCCATCCACATGTATGCATCTACATCCGTCCGACCACCCACCAACCCGCCAACCCTGGAGGTCTCGAGGGAGTGTTCGTTGCGCTTCGTGCATGGAGACTCCAATGCGCCACCAGCTAGTGCAGAGGAACCGCGAAAGTAAAAAAATAAATAAATAAAAAGACCCCAACGTGCTTCTCCGTCCTCCACGTCGAGCACGTAAGCACGTGCATCCAGGTCGGTTATCCCAGGAAGCATTCCCATGGCCGCTGCCCTTGCATCGGAAGCCACGCGCACCGATAAAAGCCAACACCATCGCGGGCTACAGCTGTTCACGAGGATAACGGTAGGCACACGGAAGGAGTCAGGCCACGAAACCGAAGTAAGCGAATGAGAGGCGCGGTAACACCGATCTCATTTCCCGGACGGAGATCCCCGAATTCCGGATGTGCGAGCTTCGGAGTCTTTCGCGGGTTAGGCTCGTCTCTGCCTCCTATCCGCGGTCCAGACATTTGTTCGGGGCTGCGTTCGGACGAGAGAAACTGTGAGGTCGTAAGGGGAAGGAAGAAGATGACTCTCGCTTCGAGTGCTTGCGGCTACGGGCCCTAAAGCAAAGAAATAACTATGGTCAGAAGGCTGCTCCCAGCGATAACTATAGCTTTTTGTGGCGTTTCGCAAGCACCCCCTCACCCCCCCCCCTGGTTTTTTTTTCCTTCGCCAGTCCCTTAGGCTGCTTTTCTTTGCTGAGACGCGTAGCCTAGGTATCGATCGAATTGTGTCATAGTGCCATCGTGGTTCTTGTTTCCTCAACGTACCGTCGTTCTTTGATACTATATTCCCCCCCCCCTCCTTTTATGTGTCATACGAGGAACCGTCATTGTCTTCAGGCGCAAAGAGCTTACTATAGGTTACACGTGATTATACGTAGTTATAGCTGCGCTTAGCGGAGAAAGTTTAATATTTTATTACTGTCTGCTTGTATGTCTACTTATGAGTTAGGGGACTCTTCGAACCGAGTGCTTTCCCTAAATAATCGGATTATTCGCTTAAGTACAATATTTCCAGTGGCACCATCATTGAAACAGTGACACAATTAATGGCTAAAATCCTCGATCACTCACCGTTTTCTGACCCCTTGATCACAGGAGCTGCGAGCGCTTGAATTTCTGTCAGCGCAAGTCCTTGCCAATTTGTTCTTCTAGGTACAACATACAAGAGATTAACTGGAAATCGCTGGGTTCGCAAGAACAGTGACGACCCGTTTTCTATAACCTTCAAACTTTTATGCTCCCTGCGAACGAACCTCGCGTAGGGACACGAGCACATACTTACGCACATGACAAAACGATACATTAAGGCGCGGGCTTTGCAGCTCTACAAATAGCTTCGTAATGCTTCAAACTCGTTTTGAAAACTTATACACGCTTATGTTGCGGCCATCTAGGAAACGAGGTATGTGTGTGTGGGCTTAGGGTCGGAGGTGGATGTCAAACACTCGCACGAAACCCCTGCCATGAACACCGTAACTACCTCTCGGCTAAACTGGACATACCACTGGCTGTTAGGTTGACCAAGCTCAGTGCTGCTCAACACCGACGACCGGCGCGTAATAATTGAAGGGTGCTTGGCAATTTTCTGTGACGCGCGAACACGATATCATAAGAACATGCCTATTTCTCGTCGTTATTATTTTCATAAAGACTATTCCTTTTGCTCTGTTAATGGTAACAAGTATTCGTGTGTCTTCAGATATTGCTTTGTATTCCCTGTGCTTTCAATATTGTATAACACGTAAATCTTTTCATTGCACTGTTCCTGTAGGAAATTTATACTTTTTATATCTTTACTGTTTCAAATGCCCCCCTTACTCTATGCCCTGCCATAGAGCCTGTAAGGTTTTTTTAAACAAACAAATAAATAAATAAATAAATAAATAAAGCAAGAGCCAAGTGCGAACTCGAGCCTCGTAACGCCGTTGAGGGTGGCCAGTTTACCACGAAGCATTCACCATAATCGTGTTGATGGATTGCTTGCTTGCTTGACTGATTCAAGTTGCAAAAAGTTCGGCAGCATGCTACGCTCCTGTAACACGTGAAGGCGAAATACTGCTGCACACGTGGTAATGCGTTAAGTGATGCGATCGGAGGGGGACAGACTTCTTGCAGAACATAACGAGCTGCAGTGTGAAGCAAACGCATATCGTTGTAAGTCTACCTCCTCAACGACGCATGCGAGCACCTAATGCACTGCCTAAACTTCCTTCCTTCCTTCCTTCCTTCCTTCCTTCCTTCCTTCCTTCCTTCCTTCCTTCCTTCCTTCCTTCCTTCCTTTCTTTCTTTCTTTCTTTCTTTCTTTCTTTCTTTCTTCATTCATTCATATACAGCCATTGAATTTCGCTTGCTTACGGGTGTATGAGCCATTCTTGATGATGATATTCTTTGTCTCACTGCACTAGACGCCGCTTTCTCTCGGGCATGAGTCACTGCAACGAGCCATCTTAAGGCGCTCGCCTTAATATATGTATCGCGAAAGGTGCATATGTTACGAGAGAAAGGAAGGTAGGTTTAGTAAAGGCATTATTATTGAAAGATTCCTCCCCTTTTTAGAACTTGTGTACTTACTTGGGCTTTTGTACTTTGCATTCCGCACGCATACGCTTGTTTGACACGCGTTCCAGGAAATACATTTTTTTGTCGGAGCCCGTGTCCCCGTCTTCGTGGTACCCATCTACGTTTGGGCGAAGGAAACGCTTCATTACCAGCTGTTGCGTCGAACCCATTTCACATTATTTCTGCAACACCATCAGTATTCCTTTCTTTATTTTGCTTTATATACTTCTCTCTTTCTTTCTTTGGACAAATTGTTGCGAGACTGTAGGAAATGAACGCGCTGTGCGAACGCAGCAAGGGAAAAAGAATGCGCACGTGGAAGACGTGCGTATTCAATCCGTCCACACGCGTTCCTTTCGCGCTGTATTGTTCGCACTTGTAGTGTCATTGCTTGGCTTTGCGATCCATTTATTCCCATCCCATGGATCCGGCCGCTGGAGGAGCGGGTGCCGAGAGGTACAAGAAACGCGTTTTCGCCGACAGAAACATGGTTCGTATACGTTTCAGAATAACACGAGAAAATGAAAGGTCGGCACGTCGTTAAACAATATCCCGTTTCTGTTTCGTGGTTTCTTTCGCCGGGGCAGCAAGGATAAAAGTAATGCCAACCAGCGAAGGGAATTCATGGTTCCGGAAATGATCCGAAACGGAATTCCAGACACGGCAGAAAATAGGGGCGTGCCCTCCATGGCCTCGTGTTTACGTTTCAATATTTGCTTCGCAGCCGAAATTTTTAACAACCGTTTTCGCCCTTTCGCGGACTGTATAGGTGAAGGATAGGAATGAAACAGGCACGTGAAGATGGTAGAATTGGGAATCATGAAACTTTGTAAACTTTGAAATAAGAACCGATATTTACAATAGAGAGGACATGACAGAAGCTTACCCTGCAGAGGGGAAGGGGGACAGCAGTGCGAAAAGCGGAGATACGCGGTGTCCAAGCGCGGAAGAGAAGGTCTAGCGTGCTTGTAAGTGAGTCTGTAAGCATGTTCTTGAGCGTAGTTCTGCGAATTGAATCTGCCATACATATAGCGTGTAAACTTCTAAAAAAATGGTATTACAGCTTAGGTTTCGCGCGGAATCATAAGGTCGATTATATTAGCATCGCAGAAGTCTCTTTCTGAAAACGACGGCACATTTTACGGTCACGTCTGATACAAGAATTTCGGTCCCATTATCAAGACTATTATACTATGAGTTTCACAGAATTGCAGTATGCATTTTCTACCAAAACACGAAAAGTTGTAATCTTGATGCTCCTTTCTTTTTTTCCGCTATCTTCAAGTTCTGTCGAAATTAGACAGTTCTAAAAAAAAAAAAAAATCGGGTCTCCACGGGAACAATGATTGTTGGTTGAAGTCACTATTTTACATCGATTCATCGTTTGTACCAGGATGGCAGCATTCTTAGGGGAAAACGAGTCGTCCTTAGAACAGGCAGCTATCCCCAAAAGAATGTCGGGATAGCTCAAAGGACGTTCCATGACAAACCGTTCTTACAGAAAGAAAAATGAATATTACCTTTTTTACGCATTCACTCCAGTATGACTTCATCCCTTCGTTTCGTCTATTTCAGAGGCGGAACACACAAATCTTTTCGTTTGTAAGTGCTATTTGCGAATGACCGGTTGCCTTCGCTGATAATATGTCCAACATTGCGAATGGCTGCGACTTCGTTGTTACGAGCAGTTGTAGCGAAATAACTTTTCTGTTTTTGTATTTGCGAACGCGGACCCAGGAACACAGGGATTTCACGTGGCTAGGCATCGCAAGAATGACAGGAACGACTAAAGTGTGCGAGTACAATTATTCAATTGATGGTCGAATAGATTCTGTTCAACCGTACTTTGAGTGCAAACGGTGCTCTTTCATTATTACACACGCACACACACACACACACACACACACACACACACACATATATATATATATATATATATATATATATATATATATATATATATATATATATATATATATATATATATATATATATATATATATATATGTGCGTGTGTGTGTGTGTGTGTGTGTGTGTGAGGGCAATAGTTCTTCGGATCCTGTATTTCATAACCTGAAAGAGTGCAGGCACGCGTAGAAAAACAAAAACAAGCTTTTCTACGCGCGCCTACACTCCTTTCCAAAATATATATGCAAGGTACTGGTTAACTTGCCAACACTTTCGGAAGTGGAACTTCCTCCATCAGGGGCATACACTGGCTTCCGAGCGTGTTGCGAGTGTACAGGCACCCAAGAAGAAGGCGCTCTCCTCAAGAAGGTGCTCTTGTCATTCCACGCTGACGCAATCTACTGAAGCAATCTGGGCAAAGCTGCCACAGCTGAGAACTGTCTAATTTTTTTATGAACAACATTTAACTGTAGCACCTATAAGTAGAGGGCGCGTGTACTTGGCGGTTATAGTAAATACGAAGCGAATCCCAGATCATCGCCACGGAGATTTCCCGTGCCACGTGCGCGCCACCTATTTCGGAGGCCATGCCCAGGGGCCGCACCGGTTCTCAGCGTTCGTGGTTCTACGTGCTCACTTCTGGTGCATGCCAGGAAGAAGCAATGACGGTGCAAATTTTGAAGGTTTCCGCCAGCGGCGGTTTCTCTTCGTTATTTTTCTTCCAGGACATCGAAACTAGGTCTACAAGTGGGCTTAGCTGGAGCACTTGGAACTGCTTGAAGAACTGCTTGCGTCGATTTCGTTGCTGCCGGAAGGGAGCCCTCGCGAGATAACTTTTGCAACAACCCAAAGCACTCCTGCTCGATCGATCACCGGAAAGCGTCCTGCATAACCCCTTTAAAAAATTAAATAAGCCCGCCTTTCGCATTCGCGAGACGTACGACCGAAATGTAAATGTACCGGAAAGACGTTTTTTCTTTTAGAAACCCAGTCTGCAAGAAAATTCTACTTGAGAATTATGCACGCCATACTCGTGATCTCGACATAAGGGAGACTTGCTTTCTGTTTTCTTAAGTTATATCTCTATTCTTTTTTATAATGCTCCAGTAACCAAGAACCTGCTCAGAATAACGATTGAGATATACATTGAATTTCACCAATAAGCCAACTATAGAGCGCGAGGCTAGCAGCTTCTTTCAAACAAAATATGCAAAGTTGAAATACGGAAATTTTTTGCCGATATCGCGGTGCCAACATTCCACAGGTGCCACACGGGCGCCGAACAGACGATACAAATTTGCATAGATATGAAAAAAGGCGGGGTCCTGCACGTTTCCAGGTGGCTGCTAATGATGCAACTTCGCTATATCGCATCTGCAAAGAAAAAAGCGCGCCGTTTTCGGATCTGCACTTTTGACAAGTGACGGGGTGGTGGCCGTCGCCGAGTCTGGTATTTCAGTCACGACTCCGGGAGTTCTCCGATATCCGATACCTCGTTCCCGCTTAACTCGACTCTCTGCTTAGTTCGATAACTTTTTTTTTTCGAAAACCTACTTTTCAGCACTTAAGTAATCGGGCCACGCGCGCTGAAGACGGTGGCACGATGAGAAGCGCAAGCAACCGCACAAAGAACGCAGATTAATATATGTTCTGTTGCTTTCGGCTGCTAGATAAACTGTGTGCTCTTCGACTTGCCTTGCCGTACCTGCGCAAGGATAAGTGATGGCAGCGGTATACAGCCCCCCCCCCCCAAAAAAAAAAAGAAAGGATCAAAGTTGATGTTTGCTTCAGAGTTCGAATTCACAACACTTTAAGTAAGGGCATTGTTTCGCTCGCTGCCGCTTCGGCCCCCGCCACTTCTGATAACGATCATCGTGATAACAATACGACCGCTGCAGCTAATATCCGCCTCAATATCTCCATAGAGACCCGTTTATCAGTGTAAATTCATTAACACTTATTCCCGCTGTTTTCCTTCGCTAATATTTTGGATTGGCTGGCACGTTCTGTGGCCAAACTGGCCATATTGCGTAGCTAATAAGGAAAAAAAAAAAGCTTTCAACGTCTGCGCTTTGTCTTAATGTTTGTCTGAGTAGGTCGGTGGAGCATGCAGGTTGGGTAAACTCAAGCTAGAGAGGCAACCCGTACGTACACTTCTTCAACACGCACAAGAAACGTTAGGCGTAGCGGTTTCCGCGACGAAATAGGTGTCTCACCTCGAAGTTGATTCTTTTCTCGCTGGTTTGGTCGCATCGTAGGGTCGCTAATGGCAGCTTCCGGATTATCACTCGCCCGAAAACTCAAATGAAGTTGCACTTGCACAGAAGGTCACTTTGTATGTACTATCGGTTTTGTCCTGCGTTTGAGTACGTGCTAGTTGAACACACACAAACAAACATACACGCGTGCACACGCGCATGCGCACAGGAAAGGGTCTTGATTCCGAACAAAACGAACGACACTGTCGATTCCCTCGGACGCTACTATTGTGTTCTAATCGTGTTCTAATTGTCCACCAAACTCCAGTAGTATTTGTTAGACCCTCTGCGCAGTCGTACAACGAACGGTCGGAGCAAACGTGATAATCTGTTAACGTCAAGTTCTTCGTTACATATAAATGAAACTCCAGCTTCTTTCTTAATGGCCTTCTACCACGTAAAGTTCTTTCTCCGTGGTGCTCAGTGATCAAGGCTTTTCGGTCACAGAACTCCAACTTCGCTTCTTCATCATTTGCCGTTGGGCATTAATCTAACGTAACTAACTGCCAGTCTCGTTCAGCGCAGCTGCCTCCTCTCGTCTTCGGTCAAAAACAGTTGGGCTCCCATCAGAACCACGGCTGCTGACGCGTGTGCCCCTGTTATCAGCAAAGTGCTGTGTGGCGCAGCCAACGACGGCTTCCACGCCCTTAATCAACCCGGTTTATCCTGAAACATATGCAATGTACGTACATACGTCTTGCAGCAGCCGTCGGTGCAATTTCGAGCGAGGCGGTCTTGTGTATAGCTTTCGGCGTATACGAGCAAATGACACGAAAATCCTAGCTCCCGCTGTTTTGCATACGCCACTGCACTCCTTGTCTCACGAGCGCAGCACATGCTGTCGCGATAATCTGTTCGGTAACCTTCATATATGTTCTCGCTTTGTTCAATCGGTAACAGCAGAGAATAAAAATATCACTATCCTGACGTTTTGGAAAATGCTCGGTCTCGCGTTGCCATCGTCTATTCTGCACAAACGGTGTGCAAACAACGTGCAGAACGGGGAAGCAGCGGAAAATACATGCGTGAACCAAGCATTTAAGTGGCCATTATACACAATGGCTGACTAAATTAAAGATTAGGTTAGCTCGTGCAGTTTAACGTTCGGACGCCATGCTCAGTGGGTTTTGAGCGACCCCGTATATACCGCAGGGCCCAGCATTAGTTTTGACAACCTGCACTCGAAAAAAAAAAAAGAAGAAGTTTACGCCCTTTGGAGTGCCCCTTTGTCCAACAACAATATGCGCAATCCGTCTTGCGTGCCTTTCCTGCGTTAAACAGCTGCGGGCCCTGAACATTCGGGTGACGAACGGCGCGCGCGTTATGAGCGCGACATATCATTCTCGACTGGAACCTACAGAGCGCAAAGTTCTCAAGAAAGGAAACGCAAGCACTTGTTACGGGACGTGTAGATACACCTCCAAAGGCGTTTACTGTTTTCAGCGAGTGGGGCTCTTTAACAAGCACCTACACCTAAGCACAGGAAGGTTTTCGCATGTATACCAGCATGGAAAAGGCGGCTGCGCCGCGGCCAGGAATCGAAACCGCGACCCCGTTGCTCAAAAGAAAACGCCACAGCCGTTGAGCTATCACGGTTAGTCAAGGGCTAGCTAAGTTGCTAACCAACGAGGAAGTTGCTGGTTAGTCGGCGCCCGTTCATGGGCACGTGCATGGCTCCCTTCTTTGCTCATGTCTTTTTCGAGCTGACTTGCCCGTCCTGCCGAGCGCGACGCCGCTCCATGCTCCCGATGACAAATCACTTGAGCTGGACGACGCAGGCGCCGGACTCGGCGCGCTATATCCGTGTACGCCAGTGTGTGACATCTCCCAGTGACGTTAGCTCGAGGGCATGGCTGCGTGAGAGCTTGTATCTCGTATTTACTGGACCGAAAAAGTACACACAGAGAAATCTGGTGACTTTGGCTTCTCGAAATCTGCATTTGGCTAGGTACTACGGAGGACGGCGCGCTTTGCTAAGCTTAACCACCGATTAACAATTTGGTCCAAACGAGATCGTAGCGGCGGATACAAGAAACAACGAGTAATTATTGATTTGCCTGAGGCCTCTAAAGCGCCCCCTCCCCTTTGGTGCGCGCCGGGCCGCTGTGTGTGTGTGTGTGTGCCCTTCTGCACGGGATCCTCAGCCTCCATGTTTCGTTTTCGCGCGAGAACACCGTTTCGATCACGCTACAACTTCAAGGGTAATCGCAATTTTCCAGTTCTAAGCTCTGACTTGGTAGGAAAGCTTGCTTCAATTTCCACATTGCGATTAGGTGCGAAATCTAATAGCTGAAAAGGTAATTAAGTTAATCGGCGCGTTATTTACCTCGTCTCACACATCTTCTGACGTCCGCAAACATTTGCAACGCGGTTCCAAAGAAACCATAATCGTGTTTCTAAAAACGTCTTTTAAAATATTATTGAAAACGTTTGCTTAAACACCGGGTGTACGGAGACTGAGCGGAATACGTAAATTTTATCACGAATTCGGACTTAGCGTGAGCGGCGTGAGCTTAAAAAGCACCGTGCGCCATGGCAACACCTACTTCTGCGTCGTGGGGTACAAATACATAGACCCAGGTGGCCCAGCGGCAGGCAATTTACTCACAGATTAAATTTGTAGTGAACAAGCAAAAAAAAAAAATCGAGACGAACACGAGGTATCTTCAAGTTCGACGTGGAAGCTCCGAAAAAAAAAAAAAAAAACGCCGTAAGCAGAGACTTCTTGAAAACTCTGCTAGCAAGGGAGTGTAAACTCAACCAAGAGCCGAGGTAAGATCTGTTTTCCAGTCCACTTACCGAACTGCTTCTGCGGGTGTTAAGTTCGGAAATGGGACGGCGTTGAGTCGAGTTATACTTTATACTTTGAAACGTTTGTATTTTCTGTTTCAATTAAATTAGGAGATGTTTCCGCGGGATCAGATAATGTTTTTGGAGACTTGGTGAGAGAAAGGAGACCCATAAAAGGCCAATAGACGAATGACATAAAAGAGCGACAGGACATGGCACTTCGCCTAGACGGTCTGTTCGTTTCGCTTATAGGAAGTCTGAAACTATAGTTGGGGCGAGCCAATTATTGCACCACCGTAAATCTAGGTCTTGCTGATTTTGATGCAAAGCCGCGCAAGAAAACAATGAAACAGAGTTCATCATAACGATCGGGTAGCCGGATCCCAATTTGACCATGTTTAGTAAGCGCACAATTTCGAGGAAAAAGAAGAGAAAAGAAAACACGTAACGGAAAAAGCACCACTTTTTTTTTTTACAAGGGAAAGGGGGCGATACTGCATTCCGGTACATTGGTCACACAAGATGCGGTGAGCGAGAAAATTTGAGCTATAGAATTTCAACGGAGTGTCAGTAAACCTGCCAGGGCCTTGCTATCGAGATTCGCGAAGTCGATAACTCAGAGTTCCAGAGAGGAAGAAGTTTCTCACCCCAAAAGGATGACGTTCGAATGAAACAGCTAGAGCGAGGGAATCGCTCTAGCTGGGGAATCGCCAGAAGATCGCCACGGTCAGATAGCCTGGCCCACTAAAATACACACTGACGCCGACCGATATAGGACGCCACGCGAACGGTACGATATGTTGAACGATAACAAACGCACGCCTCGATAACGCCCGGAGCATCCGCCGAGCCATGTCCGTAGACGGTTGCACGTCTTTGTATACGAAAAAATAACGTATCGAGGGAGGCGCAGGACGAGCCGGAAAGGAGTTCGAATCGTTATGATTGGCGGGTTATATTATATGAGAAAAACAGTCGGACAATGACGTCGCACAGAGGCTCCTCCAAGAACGATCGAGGCCTCCTGCGCAGCTCCACTCTGTACGTCTCCACCGCTGCTCCCGCAATAACGGCCATATTGGCGAGCGTCAAACAACGCCGTGTTTCACGTCGACGACCGTCGATCAAGCCTTGTCATATACAGGAGGGAGCCGGCGGGGAGCGCTCGCTATATAGGCTTCGTGCACGTCGGTAAAGGAAACACGTATACGGGTTCGCGGGAACAAGGCCCTCTCATAACGCTGGGAAGAATCGCGGCCCAACGTCCGTTGTCGCGGGTTTATGTCGCCACAGGCCTGTCGCACGGCTTTGCGTGCTGTTCTCGCCGAGGCTGTCCATCGTCGCGGAAGCAGCTGGGAATGCGGCGCGCGGCGCACCATGCCTGCATCGCGTCGTCTCGAAGAAGCTGGGTTGAGTTGGTATAAGTGCCGCCTCGAAGACATATGCGGTTTTGTTCTGTCAGTTCTTAACTACTATACTGACTATCTAGCTACTGTGAAGCTTACGAAGAAAAAATCGTGACAAAGGTGCGATCACCGATACCTGTTTCATTATACAGTGACTAAAGCTCTTTTATATTGCTTCCAAAATCTTGCCCCAACTTTTTGACCGTGTATGAGAAAAAAGAAGGGATGAAATTAGATTATCTCAGAACATTATATCTGCCAAAAGCACATTCTTTATTTGTCATTTAGATCATTGGGGGACCCACTACTCCCTCGTTCTATTATTCAATACCTCAATACTGCTCAAGACGCCTGGACTATTTTTACGTGGTATAACATTCAAAATTTCGGCAGTGAACTCTCCCATGCTCAAAGCTTCCTAACCAAAGGCCAACTTACGCACGCCTAAAATGGTTCGCGCAAACTGCTCCTGGTAGTTCTGAGGATTCCTGTTTCTGAAATGCTGCTCCTGACTTGACTGCCTGCTGGGGAAAAGAGGCCACGACGACTTTAGAGCCAGAATGAACCAGACGTACCTTGGTCGTCTGCTTACCTACATTCTCCAATTGTACGGTCTTTAACGCGGCTTAAGTCGACGGCGGTTCAATCAGTGCGCTTGATGATCGCCGGAGCGCCCGCCACAGCTATAACAAAGTATTGCTGAAAACACGTAATGGTTCCGGATTTTTTTTAGGTACTCCTTTTTAAAACAAAGCTTTCTCTGCGCACCCCCCCCCCCTACAACACTGCATAACATGGCAAAATATAAACATTACATAAGGTTAAAGTTGTGACCTGCGCGATGCATAAGCACAAACAATGCGTGAGATTACAAGTTACCCAGGGTTCTGAAAGTACAGAAAATCGCACGCGCATACCTTTTACTTGTATAGCATTTAATTCATTAAGCGCTTCACGAAGCTTCGCTTCACTTGCATATATTAGAAGGTGTGCACGTGATTACATTACTTTCCTTCATGAATCGGGTGGTATGTTGAAAAAGTGGCAAAGTTTCCTTACCAAGCTCTTCGTTAATTGCAGCGCCGTACAGCGAGGTTCACTCGAAGACATATGACACCTTCGTAAACTTTTGGCCGAGCCACAAACTCTGAGCATCATTAATATCGGGCTCCTACCATGCGCTTATAGAAGAAACATCTCCTCAGCCCTGTTATCTGGGACAGCGACCACCAGCCTGACGACAAAGCCACCTTAAGCGGACGTTCTCGCGACAATCGCCGGCATAATTTGACGACGCGTGGTGGACGCTTTCTTTTGCGCGTTCCCTTTAGCAAGATCGCGAGCACGTTCTCATGACGTAGGGATGAATCAATTAGCGGCGCTCAAGTTAGATGTGGCAGCTGACGAAAGAATGAAAGAGTGCTGCGCGAAGTCTTCGCAAGTGCCGAGTGAAACTTTCTGGCGGACGACGTCGTCGTCGTTAATTAGGCAAACTTTCGCTCTCTTCTCTAGAGCTCGTTCTTCTTATGATTGCGCCAACCGCCGAATGAAGGCAGAACAGTGATTAAAGCTAAACACATACACACACACGCGCGCACACAATCACTCGCATGCACGCACGTGCGTGCGTGCGTGCGTGCGTGACAGCTTGCGCACTTGTGGAGAAACGTCACCAAAACATGTTAAGCCAGCTTGACGTCGTACATGATGTGATACTGCGCCTTGGTTCCGGTATTCCGACATTCTTAATTTACCAATCCAGTTTAACTTACCATTCTGATTAAGTGCCCCTTTAAAGCGACTGCCCACTGCGGCGGCCGTCTTCACTCCAAAATGAAATGAGGTTGTCGCTGTCATTTGACAACTACTTCCTACGTAACACGTCTGCTCTTTCAATGTCCACGTCCTTTGCACTCTTTATCCGTAACCATGCGATTCTACCAACCCATTCTACTTGCTGCGCTTATGAACTTATGAGAATTTATTGTATCTGAAAGGCAGGTCGGCCTGAGCAAGTGTGTGCTATCTTGCTGCTCTAAGAGGAGGAAGGGGACGGGGGAGTGGGGAAGAATATAATGATAGAAAATGACGATTATAGGCAAGGCAGGATGGATGTGTATCCATAGAGTAATGGTGTAACACACTGGTATCCCTAGAACCTCCAATAACGATCCACTGCTCTGAAAATTGTCCGGAGGAACAGCATTGGCGACTGTTTTTTTACTGCTTAGCAGTAGCACTGTGCGCCACTCGGGATACAATAAAAGCAGCATACTGCGCACTTCTATATGCACGTTCAAGCACTGCTTTAGGGGGGTCCAAATACACGGCGAACTCAACACGCGATAACTTTAAAGAGATGGGGGCAAAATGCGAAAACACCCGTGTACTTATATTTAGGTGCACGTTAAAGAACCCCAGGTGGTCAAAATTTCCGGAGTCCTCCACTACGGCGTGCCTCATAATCAGAAAGTGGTTTTGGCACGTAAAACACCATAATTAAAAAAAAACTTTAAAGATGCCGCGCTGAGTGACGATTTGCGTTTCTTGGTGGATTACTATCTTATTCCCCTGTGCTTCTCTCTCGAGCCGCCAGGATCTCGCGGAATATTTCTTGAACCACTTGCGGGAGAGAGCGGGGAATTATAACAGACGTATCTGAGTTTCGAGAAGATCCTTTCCCGAAGAAGTGTTTACCAAGGGATGAGAGTTTCGATCGAAGTAATGTTCTTACGGTGCCCGCATGGTGCTCCGACATTACCCAAGTATGTGCGCCGTATATGCACGTACACGTGCTGACATCGTGCGTGTACATGCTTTCGACATTCCTTTACGCAGGTGTTTTGCTGTCTCACAGATTTTCCAAGGCGTTTAGTTGAGACTCCATAAGTTATCTGCGGAAAAAAAAGCGCCACCTAAACTACCACTTTCTTCTTCCTCTCCGTGGCCGAGAGATGTTGGAACAAATTGCACTCAGACAATTCACAGCCATTATAGGCGGCAAGTGCATAGGCATATATCTCCACAGACTTTCTATACACTATTTGAAAACTTTAGAAAGAGGAAGAAAGAAACAAAGGAAAAAGCTCTGCACATTTCGTCCACTCTCAGAATAAACGTTCGTGAGAACGTATACTATATATATAGATGCATGTAACATTGTGGAGGCCATGGTAATTGCGTCAAGGAAAAAGATGTCGCACACGTGAAGTTTTCGCGGAATAACTTTGCGAGAGCTTGTGCAGTGGTAGCAAATAATAACAAAGAAACTTCACATGAGACTAACCTCCGCACAAGCCATGAAAGTGCCTTAGAGGGTAGGCATAACGTTAAGTGACAGAAAGAGTATATACAGTGAACTCTCACTTGAGTGAACTGCAAGGAAACCAAGAAAATAGTTCACTGACCGAATATTCACTAGAATATGGAAGAGCACAGGGCACAGCAGACATCGAGTCTAAAGCGTGAAATGCAATTTTTGGAGTTATGTACATCAGTTAACCGAAATGCGTAAAAAATTACGCCGCTGTTTTCTTTTCCATCTTGAAAGAAAATCTGTAATTTTCATTTGCTCTGGTGCTCCTAAAGCGCAAGATCTAACAAAGCTGTTCAGAGAGTCCATGTTTTTGCGCACTTCCTTTGGCACAGCTCGTTGCTGAGACTTGAAGTTTCGCAACCTTACAAGCCATCCTACAGCCTCGGCTAGAGTTACAGTATTCGAACGTGCCTCTACCGTTGAAACTTCTTCGTCACACTCTTCTTTTTCGGGACGAACACTGGAAACAGTTTCCGGATCTGATAGTTCAGCACAGGTAACGAGCTCACTGTCCCACTGCCTACAGTCTTCAAAAGAAGTGTTTCTGTCAACATCCGGCTGGTGAGAGACCTATCGCAGACAACGTGCAATCCCGTGGTCCCTCGAAACGTCAACTTGCCTTCACCGCTGTCCAGACGGTGAAAGATTTTGAGCTTGTCTGATAAAGCCAACCGCTTCCGTTTCGTCAAACTCATTACCAAAGTGATAACTGCAATCCTGCTGTTGTTATCCAAAGACAGATACGCCACGTGGCTGATTTTCGTCTCCCGCACGGCCGCTCTGCCTAGGCGGCGCTGTAAGCAGATGACACGTCGCGCCACCGCCGCTGGAGGCGCGATTTGGGGGCGGCGGGCATCGGCTACGCCAGCGCTGCAGAGCGCAAAACTTCGTCGAACCGATTTCAAAAATGAGCTCGGGTCCACCGATCAAGTTCGTTCAACAAAAATATTCGCTATTCAGACATTCGTTTATCTGAAGGCTTTTTCCAGAGAACGCATAGGAAAACTGCCGGGGATTGTCTAAAAGTTCGTTATTGCGAAATATTCGTTAGACCGACGTTCGTACGACTGAGAGTTTACTTAGCATGAACAAGCAGCGACTCTCTCTCTCTCTCTGAATGAGACAGATTAGGCAGGCTGTCGTGTGACGCACCTGTGCATAACGAGGCCTCGCGGCATACGGCGTGTCAAACCAGCGTGATGCCCATATGTCATTTGTAGGCATGGCTGTAATCTGGCACCCCATACGCTGAGATGACGGCAGCCGGGGTGCTCAGGTCTCAGTCGCTTAACGAGAAAGCCCCTGCACCCGGCGGCCTTCGAAATCTCCTCCACGACTGAAGCATTCGTCAACGCGTGCCGCTGCATCTGGGAAAGTACATAGGCGCGGTTGTTAACTGCACGCTCGCCGTTTCGAAATCCTACCAAGAAAAACGCCTGGTTTCGGGTGCCGACTAGATGAGGGTTTGTGCGCGAAGTGACTGGGAATTTCAAGTGGTCGAATTCGAAGCGGCGATGAATAAACACCAAGAAAAAGTGTAAGAATAGGCACGATTCCGGAACGAAACTCGAAGTACATGACATATGCCTCTATAGTATTAGACAATATACCAGGACCATGCTGGATGACCCATTTGGCAACGATAAGAAAACTTTTATACATGGAAGGTCTTAGTCTTTTTTTCCCCTTCTCGTAGTTGCTTATTGTTTTGCTGGTTATGATCGCTCTATAGAGTTGTTGTTGTAGTTGCTGCTGTTGTTGTTGTTCTTATTGCCGTCGTCGTCGTTTATTAACTGTGGCAGCATGAGAAGTTTGAAGTTGGACTACTGAAGAGTCCGCTATTTCACAACAATAGCATAAAAAATTAAAGAACGTACATTATGAAAGGGAAAGAATAGAAATAATAAAATGCTGTCATAGTCACTTAGAATAAGTAAGTGCATTACATACACAGTACAAACATGCAAACCTTATGTAACGTTGGTAATATACGGGGTGATCATTTTTCAATTTTACGGCATTTTTACAGATCCCCTGTTGCAGATGACATAATTCTAGTCCTTGAGCTGGATTATTCAGAGAGGCGGACATTACTTTCGCAAGAAATGGAAAAACACATTCCACTAATTAAGAGCATTAACAATTTAATTTCCTAATCGATTACTTTGCGGCACACATTGTAATTTACGAATTGCAATCGGTGAGCTTGCACAGCGTAACCAATGGGAATGAATTTCCAGAAAGACACCATTTTGGAGATCTGCGCCATCAAGCTCTCCGTGAAGAAGCACTTTTGTTCCACTTACTTGATAGCAAAACGCACCTTTATGCATTAAAGCACAAAAGTAACTGGAACGCCTATGTATTTCGTCCCACACTTTGCGTAATAATATCTAGAAACTGGTGTCGTCCTGTAAATTCCTTTCAAGAGGACACATCTCGTAAACTCACCGGCTACAGTTCGTAAATTGCAATATTAGCCGTAGAATAATGAATTGAGAAGTTAATTAGTTGGAAATGTCACAGTTTAGCCGTAAGGGCAAAGGATACGCATGTCATAGCAACACGTTAGAACATCACACGAAGCGTAAGGCTCGTAGACGTACGGTGGCAGCACGAATCGCAGTGAAAGTATAAGCCTACCGAGTAAACACGCGTCGTGTGGCGTGTGTAGACACACGAAACGAGCAAACTCGATGACCGCGAGCAGCACCGGTTAGAAGCACAGGGTCTCGTCGGCGTTGCCGTCTTGTGTCGACCTCGCATTCCCCCTGCTGCGGCACGCTCGCGCTGCGCACCATGTGTGCGTCAGCTTCGCGCTTTCGAACTACAGTTGTTTTTTTTGTTTTATCGACGTTGTCGCTTATATAGCCTCGTCCTCCTCTTCCTGCAGCGCCACGTCTGGCCGCCTCCGACGTTGAGCTGCAGGCTGCGCCGCATGCGCACGCAACGGAACAACATTGTTCCTGCATCTGAACAAACGAAGCGGTCTTTACGCGTATGCCAACCCACCCTTGCTTTACTGCGATTAGCGTTTCGTGGGGGCTCCTTGGCCGGCTTCCCGAGACAACACGCGGGGGGCATGTTTGCGACATGCGACAAACCACGGAACCGACAGGCGCTGTTGTAGCCACCTTGCGTTGACTGCTACGCGTGGAAGAACGATGTCGCAAGCCGAAAGGGTATGCACGGTCTGCGTGGTCTGCGTATACGCTGTTTTTACAATTCGTTCCAGCAAGCAAACGTTGCCTAACCTGAGCTGTTAGAATAGAGCTTCTTCGGTGCACCAGTCTCTGCGATTGGAACGCGAACGCGCCTATAGAGACATCTTTCGCCAGCTAGCCTTAAGATTCTGACGCAAAGGGAAATCGTACAGTTAACGTGAGCAGTGACCTTGAGGAAATATGCTAAGACATAGAGGAATCAGTATTTTTGCTTGTAATTATTGATGTCGGTGAAAAAAATCGAGCTGTGTGTTCATGCGTGGTCGCCTTCAACGAGTGCTCTGGGCGAGCAGGTAGCGCATATACTCTACGAGCATCAAAAGATAATTATTTTTTATCAATGCTGCCAAACTTCATAAAAAATGACCCAACAATCTTCTGGAGCCTCAAAATTGAGCAAAAGAAACCTGTCACACAGCTTAAATTTCGTGGTCACGTGATTTCAGACTCGAGAGCAATTGCGCAACATTTTAACACATGTATTCATAGTGTGTTCTCACCAGCAATCATGTGCATATCCATGGCTTCTGCTTCAACATATGACGTAACGTTTATATCCTATCCACTTGTGCTATCGCTTTTGCTAAATCTGAACGTGAAGAAGTCTTCTGGTTATGGTAATATTCCCAAATATTTTCTCAAGCGATATGCAGAAACTGGTGCGAAATTTCTTGTTATATATATTCGGTACATCGCTGACAACTGGAAAATTACCTCATGACTGAAAGACAGTCCGAATCGTTCCCGTATTTAATAAAACGAAGAGTGTTGTACCAAATCATAGCCTTATTTCTATAATATCGTCTCGTTGTAAATTAATTGAACACATCATCGCTAAACAAATTAACCAGTTTCTCGAGAAAAACACAACTTTAACAGCTCACCAGCACAGTTTCAGAAAAGGATGCTCAACCGTAAGCCGGCTAATTACGGTGATTAACTCAATAGCCTCTTTTCTTGGCACTAACGGACAAGCAGACATGATTATTTTAGATTTTAGCGAAGCGTTCGACCGTGTACTTCATGATTCACTCATAACAAAATTTTGAAAAATGCAATGCTTCCACCTCTTATTCTACATTGGATTGCTGCTTACTTGAGAAATCAAAAACAATATGTTGTAATTGACGGGCAATAATCGGAATGTTTACCGGTGACATCGGGAGTACCGTAAGGTTGTGTACTCGGACCATTACTTTTGTTTTTGTACATTAATGATCTTGTAAATGAAGTTGACTCAAACATTAACATCTGACTATTTGCTGACGATTGTGTTTTGCACAGAGATACAACTTCCCACAACGACCAACTTGAACTTAGCAACTTAAACAACATTTCAAATTTGTGCAGTATATGGGGAGTGCTTCTGAATACGGAACAAAAGCGTTATTTTACGAATTACACTGAGGAAAAAAAAACCACTAATGCACATTTATAAGGTAGGTTCGTCAGAACTACAAGAGGTTGCTAAATAAAAATACTTGGTAGTCACCATTACTAACAATTTATCATGGAACAGTCATAGTGACAACGTATGCGCATCAGCTTTTCGCAAACTCAGTCTACTCCGACAGAAATTAAGAAACGCCCCGGCTAGGGTAAAACGTCTCTGCTACAGATAATTTATTCGACCTATACTTCAGTATGCATGTGTATTCTGGGATGCCTATACCGAAGTTGACATTAAAAAGCTCGAAGGAATGCACACAGAAGCGGTTAAATTTTTTTTTCTAAATTTTCGCAGTATGATTCTCCCACGAAACTAATGGTAACAAATGGTATGCATTTACTAGTTTTACGAAGAAATGAATATGCGCCTTGACTTTCTTTCAGCACTTACTATATATATATATATATATATATATATATAACCCTTAACAACTGGACACAAACTGCACCCTCAATCCCACAATTTAGCCCCATATTTTGTACGTACTGAAGTGTTCAGGTAGTTCTTTTTTCCACCAACTATCAACGACTGGAACTCGATACCGTCTCCATGCAATTGTACCTACTACTGATTGACATGTGCTACTTGTTTTCTTGAGTCTATTCAAAGGGTTTCCTACACACCCTACTTGTACCTGTGCAAGGTCCGCAGTACTGCTTAAATAAAAAAAAATTATTGCTGGCTTTCCCATAATATAGAGTAGACGTAAGCATGAAACGGCAGCCGGCGAAGCAGATTGGTTGGATATGATGCTAGCCACAATGTTAAAATGGGTGTAGTGCATGTTCGCAACGGCACACCCCACCACGCCTCACTGTGCACTGGTCCATATGGGCGCTATAGTTCCCTGTCACAGACAGAACCTCATTGCAGGTATCGTCTTGTCAAACGGCCACGGAACTCAAACGCGCCGCGGAACTCCCGGACCACTGGCGTTGAAGGGAGCACTCAGCTCCAAAAGATGGCAATCAAGTGCATAGTGCCCCGTATCTGCCTCTTGAACGTCCGCCATTGGAAATTACAAGTAAAACTTCAGCGTACTAGAAGTTACAGCTTGAGTGATATTGTGAACAAACATTTGGAAGAACGGAGAAGCAATATTTTTGTAACTTCTTTGGGAAGTAACTAAGTAGCGCATGGGGGGGGGGGGGGGGGGGGGAGTAATGCAGTCTCGACTGGTTTCGCGGATGATTTCGTTTGAGTGCTCGGATAACGGTGCTGGCTTTTGGCTCGAGGTCACTTGAAGGTCGCGGACAACGTGAGCTAAAAGCATTTCGGGCTTAATGAAAAGAAAACGCGCCAAGCGTCTCATAGCGCTGGCTTGCACGCCGGAAATACTTAGGGATGTTATACTCCGTAATGTGGAAAGTTGGGTTAGCTGGTGATTAATCATCATACCTTGCTAGTGAAGCAGCGCACTGACACGGACACGGTGAAGACACACAAGAGTGTCGTATTTTCTTGTGTGTCTTCACCGTGTCCGCGTCAGGTATGATGTTATATTCCGCTTACTGAGGCAAGCGCCCGTGGCCTAATGGTCAGAGGATCGATTTTTTTTTTGCTAGGGGTCCTCTGTTTGAATCCTGCTGTCGGACAATTTCATTTATGCTTATTAATTAAAGACGAAGTCTTTCTTGGCAACCTTGCCACAGCTTTTCCATATTGGGTATGTTTCCAGCCTATTTCGGAGGCCGATCCCGCAGATAGTGCAGCCTGCCGCACCGGTAGAGTTACATTACTGTCAGGTTTAAACCTTGATACTGCTTCGCACTTGTAATATTTAATAGCCTGAGAATATTTAAGATAAAAGGCATGCGATGTCAGTGTTATGTGTCGTGACATCTGTTTGTGGGCTGCCATTCCCAAAATACTGAGGAATAGTTTTATCAAGGATGTAAGACCTGGCATGAGCAACTTTGGTGACAGAATAGTGTGGCAACAAACCCCGCAATTACAACATTTCATACAGTATGGCATGACATGCGGTATCCGTGTTCCTCAATATATGCGGAGCCTCACCACGACGGCGAAAGTTAGCAAGGAGTGTGCATATAATTCCTATATATATAATATGTATATGTATAATATATGTATATGTAATACGTATATGTATATATGTAATATGTATATATAATATATGCAATAATATGTGTTTCAATTTATCATGCTGGTAACGAACGCATCTTCGAATAATCGAGCTTAAAGACAAGAAATATGCCATCTGCCACAGACGATTCCTTAAAAATTCCGTGAACCTAAAATGATCGCCCCATCTGCATATCATGCGCAGTGCGGAGTGAGCACATGGCCTGCTCTAAGCATGAGTAATCTCTACCTTGCATGCTGAAATAGTTCAGTTCACAGCAAAGTGCATGAAAAGCAACTGACGTTTCTTGGTAGCAAGTACGTTCTGACGAAGCAAGCGTAGTGAAAGAAGTTTCAGGAAAGGTAAATATCGGCACCCCATCCGAAAAACTTCCTCAAATTTCTTCTGTACCTTGCGAACTCAGCAGAATTGATTTGCTATGTTCAGTTTCCCTGCACTTTGTGTTGTCAATTAATTCGGCCTCGTACTGCTGTATGCTAACATCTTTGCTACCAGAGATGGGTAGAACGATTGCCCCGAAAAAGCGTCCCTGAAAGAACGAAGCTTTTCTTCGAAAGCTTCGCAGCTTTCTTTCCGAGAAACCCGCTCGGTTTTTCTTCGTATGCTCCGTGCTACGCTCTTGGATGGATGTCAATGTTTACCTTTTTACAGTTAGTTCGTGTAACAAGACGGCACGACGCTACAATGCGCGCCCGCATTTTAGAGTGCCTCCAAGAGATAAAGGTTTATTCAAATATTGACTCTCCGCGAGGCGCAACTCCCATTGCGCTGTTCTGGTTTATGGATTCCGAAGTGACTTTTCGATCGATCTGCGAGAATGGGCCAAGACGTTCAGGATCTCATCCGTGCCAAAAGGCTTCACGATAAAGAGAGGCGAAAGACCAGACGCAAATTTCTGACTTCATTATTCCTCGAAGAAATGAGACAATTTCATAGCGCAGAAAGAATTCGTAAAAGAATGTGCCGCGCGACTTACACCGAGTCATCGCAGGGACAGGGAACGATGTCGAGCACGAAAGCAACTCTCCAGATTTATTTATGAGAAATGGTTACTTGCGAGTCGACGGAAGTAAAATTTCATGTTAAGGGAACTTGGAATTTAACACGTCATCGACTTCCTTTGGTAACAGGTGAGCGCTGCAGTCTCCTGAATCGAAGAATGATTATTGCAGGAATAATAATAATAAATAAAGATAACAGCGCTATCAAACGATACATACGAAGATAAAAGCAACAGAGCTGTATAAACCCTCCTGCGCATTGTCGTGTCCAAATCAACGTGTTAGTAGTCACAGCATCTTCATGCGATAATAACTGAAACGCAGTGATCTGAATTATCGATTACCTTAGACAATTCTTGGCAATTTACCTCGTTCATGTTCACATATTGTTTCTATCTTATCTTCTGTTTTGGTGAGTCACGACTACTTGAAAGTCTACTGAAGTCGACTACTGAAGTCGTGTGCGCGCAGGCGACCGCACACGACTTGCCCATATCAGACCCATATCGACGAGTATCTGGTTACACCGCCCATCGATAATTGTATACGCACGACCTGCACAACGCGCGAACAAAGACATCGCACGAGCTGCTATCTCAGAGGGCTTGCTTCGCGTCGCGCGTTTGCTTGGCTTGTGCTGCGATCGAGTGACGACGGCTACGAATGACGAACCGTCGTGCGACGACAACTTGGCAGTGTACTAACTCTTCACTGGAGTGTCTAGTACACTCTACTCTTCGCAAACCACTTTTGAGTCAGTGTAATGCTGGATTATTTTTGCTCGGCTCTATTCTTTCACTTATTATCCACCATTCCCGACCAGCTGATATCGGTGATATCATGGGCGTAGCACCGCTTGAATCACTGACGAAAGGCAGAAGAAATTTCAGCCGGACCCATCTCACGATGACTGTCAACGTTAATGGAATTAACATTCAAGCAATGCTGCGACACACCATGTTGCCATCCCCCGAACATGAACGAGAAGAAGGAGGGTTAACCGAGGGGCCCGATTTTTGTTAATCACATCATGAGAAGCCAACAAACAAAGCCGCCAAGGACAACACAGGGAAAATTACTCGTATTTACTAATTGAATTAAAGTAGGGATAGGTTAATGGAACTGAAAGTGGATGAAAAAAACAACTTGCCGCAGATGGGGAGCGATCCCACGTCTTCGCATTACGCGTGTGAACGTGGGATCTTTCCGCACCTGCGGCAAGTTGTTTTTTCATCCACTTACAGTTGAAGTAATTTATCATGAATAAAGGGGAAATCAGACATCCACCAGTTCGTAGCAATTGCTACAAAGGAAACCCATACGGGTTTCTCGAAAGAAACGTGTTAGTTTGCTACACGTTTGCTACGAACGGGTGGATGTCTGATTTCCCCTTTATTCATTACTTCTCTCCACCTTGCGGGTTTCCGCAGAACTACTACGTTAAGTAATTTATCAATTTCTTACTTCAATTAGTCGGTACAAGTAATTTCCCCTATGTTGTCCTTGGCGTCTTTGTTTGTTGGCCTCTCATGACGTCATCGCCCGGATATATCATCTATAAGCCCTAGGCTGCAGCCGGGCTCCTTTTTCACGCTTTCCTCTGGGCACACTGCACCATCTAGCAGCGGGCGCACGAAGACCCTTTCCGTTTGCGTGGCCTCCGAGATTACAGTTAACGGTGGCTTGCCAGTGCGTTCTAACCGCGGTGCTAACACTGCAATCCGTGGCGCAACGCTTAAGTGTCGGACGACTGTGCTTGATGAACGTGCTTGACAAGGACTCGAATTCGCTCAGCACTGGCGAAATCTTAACGATTTCGTTTATTCTAGAGAGAGTAGCGTATAGATAGATAGATAGATAGATAGATAGATAGATAGATAGATAGATAGATAGATAGATAGATAGATAGATAGATAGATAGATAGATAGATAGATAGATAGATAGATAGATAGATAGATAGATAGATACAAAGGGCTGAAGCAGGTGACCTATACCGGTCCTGGAGAGCTATTCTGTAAGTTTTACTATTCTGTAGATTTACATTTACTATTCTGCAAATGGACATGTCCATTTTGTCTGCTACTGCAGTGCTGATTGGCTGAAGACGCTTGTCTCCTTCTGACGTGTACCCCAGCCCAGTCAATTAGAAGTTCAGCAGCAGACAAAATGGACATGTTCACTAGGTGGACAACTTACAGAATAATCCTCCCCCATCCCCCTTTCCCCAGTATGTTTTCCCTCTTAGCGGAATGCTAGTCAAATACATAACCATCCCACCGTACCCTCTGGCTTCGCTTCCATTAAGGATCCTCTATCTAAGGTTCACAAGCTGTAGCGTCAGCTAAGTTGTCGATATCTCTGGGGACAGTGCGAGCGTTCGGGCGTTAGCGCGGAAATAAATGACCCTCCAAATTGGTTCGCCGTGTCTCCCGCCTAGGGCTGTTCGTGAAAGTTTCGTGCCAGTACACGCGCTCAGGGCTAGACTAAATCGGTCGCGCTTGAAGAAAAGTTTGCTCTTATAATTGATGGGGGTCTTGAACATACGAAAGCTACAGAGGGAGCTACCGCGGGGAACGCTTTAAGCGCAGGACTCCATAATAGTCTTGACCAGCTGGCGTTCTCTAAATTGCTCGCAGATGTAAGCACACACTGACTGACTGACTGAATAAGTGAATGAATGAATGAATGAATGAATGAATGAATGAATGAATGAATGAATGAAACAACAGCGTCCATCTTCCCAAGCTGCAAATATAAACAAAAAAAAACTGGAAGATAAAAAGCTTCAGCTTAGAAGGTTACAGTAAATTACTCGGACAATCATCCTTATCTCGCTTCAGCATTCGCGCTGATTACTATCGCATTCGGGCTTTTCAAGAGACGCTTCGCTGAACACCCGGTTGTAACGATTCACGGGTCATTTAAACAGGCCTTCTTATATGTGTAATGACCTTTCGCAGGAACATGTGAATACGTATTGTAGCTTTCTTAACCCGTCTTGCTTTGAATATACGTTTTCGCATATATATACTTTCGCGCAGCCTCTGGCATTCATTGAGCTTACTTCAGTGAATGTACTTGCACCACGTGACCATTGCACACGAAGCGCCATCGCATTTTCATTGCAGAGTTGTTTTTTAGCCTTTATCGCAGCCATTGATAAATGTCTCGTATATATGCATAGTAATGTAAAGCAGAGAAGCGTGCTCACAGCTGTCATACCGGCTTATCTGTTTTTGTCAAGCTCGCATTTATAAATTGAAACGTATAACCAGTTTTCCTTACTCCCATCTTCAAGGATGCACTGTAAGGATCATCAATGCAGACAAAACAGAGAAACTGCAATGTCGACTGCCCCTTCACATTACGCACATTCGTTTAGAATTTCTGAGATAAGCCTCGTAGATCGTTGATTTCATGTTCCTGATGTTACCTAACTCGCAGATATCCAGCCGTCAACCACTCTGCAGCCACGGCAGTCACAGCCCGCAGTATCATTATTGTTTTGCTTGCGCCCCGGGTGTAAATTTCAGACCTTTCGTTATCTCTCTGTCTCTCTCACGCAGATCCCGCTCCTGTTGGAGGAGCTAGAAGAGCAAGATCGTCCCGGAGGACCGCGAACAAGCTGAGCTTGTGCCTCGTATACGTTACGTAGTAAAGTTTAGATATATATTTTTATGTGCGAGTCTCATCCTATCACATTAAGTTCCCTATATACTCCTTACCCCAGTATAGGATAAGCAGCACGATTTTACACCGTCTAAACTCCCTGTTTTTCGAGTTCCCTTTTTACTACCCTGTTCCTGCGCCACGGGTATATTTGCTCGCACATTGAAATAAAAGGAAATATCACGTTCAGTTTTCCTACCGCTGCTATCGGATTTGTTGCGGGTCACGGGGAAAGAAAAATCAATTCCATCGCGTTTCGAACGACAAGTTAGAAGCTTCAGATTTTGGTATTTCCTCTTTCTCGCTCCATCCATCAATTTTCGCCCTCTTCGATTGCCTGAGGCAACATTTTTCATTCGGTTTCCTTCAGTTTTTTGTTTGTTTGTTTGCTTTGACGCGACACAGATAAACCTCGCCTTCAACTTAAAATTGGTCGCAGAAGGGTTGAAAATCGAGCTTGTTGGGACACTGTCGGCAACTTTGGTACCGCGATCAGCGTCGAGACAAGAAAGATAGCCACACGGGTGCAGACTAACAAAAAGATTTGTTTGAAAGAACATATATAGTGAAGGAAGATCTGCAAAGAGCTAGAAAGCTAACAAACTAGTCGGTCGATTCATTGAGCTGCCGCGTTCTTAAACCGCATGTACGCGCATGCCAAATAGTAGGAGTGGCCTGTGACATCTCCGACTTCACTGTTTCTACGGAAACATTGTCATCGGAGTGATGACAATGTGTCAGTGATGTTTCTTTCTTGCCACGATTTCCCGCGCCGTTCGCCCAGTAACCTTATTATTATGACGTGGAAGGAAGAAAGAGCGAGCTTCGGGATGCTGCGACTTCTTGACTAGCTCAAACCGTCGGCATTCCTTGATTATGCCACCAACAACTGACACGTTGCCACAAACAAGCAGGCGAAACGCGTAATTAGCGGTGCCTTTCTAACGTCGTCGGACTCGTCGATGCGACGACGCAGAGTAATCTACGTACGGTTCTGTCGAAGTCTGTGTGGACGCGGGTCGCCAGATGCTTTTGTGTGTGTTCGTTTTTTTTTCTTTTTTCAGCGCCGAGATGGCGCTCACAGGAATCGCCGAAGAGGTCACGCCGAACTTCCGTATAAGTATGCCCCAACTGCTAACGCCTTCCTCTTGGGTTTCGAACCACAAGCGGGGTGTTCCTCCGAGATAGAAGATAACGCTGACGAATCACAAGAGCCTGGTCTCAGCGGGTGTTGGCCCTCACGCGTTCGCACATGCATAGCCAGTCGTAGACGTCAGCACTGTCTATACCGGATCATGTGAACGACATACGGCGGCGCGGGTATAGTATAGCCTCAGTGTAGGAACGGGGGTCCGGTGCTGACGAAGTCTTTTCGACAGTCGTGAAAGGCTTGTTGCAGAGCGTTGTTGCGTTTCGCCTGCGACACGCGGTTTTGCCGGCGCGACTGCGGCGGGGCGGCAGACATTTTGGCCCGTGCGGCGTCGCCGCAACGCTCCCCGCCAGGCGTTTCCAGGCATGTTCCGATGCCACGTGTCTTCATGTGCGTGTGTGAGTGTATGTGCGATTGTGCCCGAACCAGGCGATGCGACAGCAGGGGTCACCCTCTCCTTCCAGTCATTGTGCCTGAACCAGGCGATGCGACAGCAGGGGTCATCCTCCCCTTCCAGTCATTGTGCCTGAACCAGGCGATGCGAAAGCAGGGGGTCACCCTCTCCTTCCAGTCATTGTGCCTGAACCAGGCGATGCGACAGCAGGGGTCATCCTCCCCTTCCAGTCATTGTGCCTGAACCAGGCGATGCGAAAGCAAGGGGTCACCCTCTCCTTCCAGTCATTGTGCCCGAACCAGGCGATGCGAAAGCAAGGGGTCACCCTCTCCTTCCAGTCTTTGTGCCCGACCGGCGGCAGTGTGCGTCACCTTAGCCCATTGTACACTCACGTGCTCGTCTATTGAGGGGTTCCTTCTTGCCCTCAACTGCGAGAGTATAAAAACAGCTGCCCCCGGACGCCAAAAGGAGGGCTCCGATTTCTTCTGTTGAGTAAAGTGCTCTCCCGTCTCTCTACTTCGGTCAACCTGACCGCCAACTCTTTGCGATGTTAAAATAAACAAGTTGTTTTGTTGTTACCAGTCGACTCATGCTTTGCCGGGACCTTCGGATGCTTCCAGTTGTACCCCAGGCCGCCAGGCCAACGCTACCCTTGGGGCTTGCGACCCAGGTACAACCACGGGCGTCAGCGCCGAGTTCCCAACAACCGATGCCATCGGTGGGAACAAAACATCTGGTTGCCAGCGGTGAGATCGCCTCCGACTTCAAACAACTGTCTGCCAGCGGTGAGATCGCGACAACGGAGGCCAGCAGCGAAGAGATGCAGTTGACTGTATGCTGAGCAGCTCAACGACGATCCGGGAGCAGTGCAACGAGCCCTGTGTGATGACTGGTTGCCTGCAGCGGAACGACTGCGCTGGACTCTTGGCTGCGAGGTTTGGTGAGTGCGGGACTTTCTTCTTCTGAGCTTTGCCAGGCTTTTGTTAGTGTTAGAAACAGAGCTGGTAATTGTGGTTGTCGTTGCTGCCGGGTTAGTTTGCGGCAAGACAATAGTAAGCAGTAGAGAAAGCAGCATTCAGAGCAGCCATGGATTTGAAGTCGTTGCGCAAACCGAAATTGTTGGAGCTTGCAAGAGAGTTGGGTCTGGATGTCTCGGACAAACTCAGAAAACCAGAACTGCTAAAGGCTATTCTTGAGTTAGAAGCTGAGGATGACGAGCTGTCGGAATGCCTTGAGACCATTGAGGAAAGGGAGACTGCAAAAAGACAGGAGCGCGAACTTAAAGAACAGAAAGAAAAAGAAGAGCGCGAACTTAAAGAACAAAAAGAAAAACAAGAGCGTGACCGTCAACACGCTTTGGAAATGAAGCGTCTTGAGGTAGAGATGGAACGCGCTCGTAATGGAAGTCAGGCACACGGTGCAGGAGAACGCGTATTGTTCAAAATGACTGACCTGATGCGGCCGTTTAAGCATGGAGAGGACATTGGTTTGTTCCTGGTTAACTTTGAGCGAACGTGCGAGAAGCAGGGGTTCTCTCGGGAAACGTGGCCACAGCGCTTGCTCACTTTGTTACCCGGCGAGGCGGCCGACGTAGTCGCTCGCTTGGATAGAGAGGAGGCAGAGGATTTCGACACAGTGAAATCGAGTCTTCTAAAAAAGTACCGGCTGTCTGCGGAGGCGTTCCGTCGGAAGTTTCGGGAAAATGAGAAAGGCAAAAGTGAGTCATATACAGAGTTTGCGTATAGGCTTATGTCAAACATGCAGGAGTGGCTCAAAGAAGAGAAAGCGTTTGGTGACCACGATAAAGTTCTGCAGTGCTTCGGGCTAGAACAGTTTTATAGTCGGTTACCGGAGAACGTGCGATACTGGGTCTTGGATAGGCCAGACGTTTGTACGGTGGCTAAAGCCGCTGAGCTAGCCGAGGAGTTTGTGACGCGTCGGGGTCGCGGAGCTAAGGACGGTCAAAAGGGTGGATTTGGCTCGAAGTTTGAGAGGCCGAGGTTCACGCCCATGAGATTAAAGGGGGACACGCGTAGTGAGGATGCGAGTGAAAGCAGTCCGACCAAACGTAAAGAGACGGCGGCAGCCAAACGCAGAAAGCGGTTCGAGATGAGGCGAGCGCGCGTTTGTTATACGTGCCAGAAGCCGGGTCACTTTTCGGCGCAGTGTCCGGAAACAACACCAAAAGTTGTGTTTTTTTCAATAGGCAGCACTGACGAGAACATGAAGCTTCTCGAGCCTTACATGCGAGACCTCCTCGTGAACGGGAAAGAGTGCCGAGTGCTTCGCGATTCCGCAGCTACGATGGATGTAGCTCACCCGTCTTACGTAGAACCCCATATGTTCAAGGGCGAGTGCGCGTGGATCAAGCAAGCCGTGGAAGCTCATAGCGTGTGTCTGCCGGTAGCAAAAGTGCTTATTGAAGGACCTTTCGGAGCGCTTGAGACGGAGGCGGCAGTGTCATCTATGCTGCCCCCTGTTGCGTTTCGCCTGCGACACGTGGTTTTGCCGGCGCGACTGCGGCGGGGCGGCAGACATTTTGGCCCGATCGTCGTCGCCGCAACGCTCCCCGCCAGGTGTTTCCAGGCGCGACTGCGGCGATGCGACCGCAAAGGATCACCCTCTCATTACAGTCATTGTGCCCGACCGGCAGCGCTACGACAGTGTGCTACGACATTGTGCTACGACATTGTGCTACGACAGCGCTACGACATTGTACGTTCACGTGCTCGTCTATTGAGGGGTTCCTTCTTGCCCTCAACTGCGAGAGTATAAAGACAGCTGCCCCCGGACGCCAAAAAGGAGGGCTCCGATTTCTTCTGTTGAGTGAAGTGCTCTCCCGTCTCTCTACTTCGGTCAAACCTGACCGCCAACTCTTTGCGATGTTAAAATAAACAAGTTGTTTCGTTGTTACCAGTCGACTCATGCTTTGCCGGGACCTTCGGATGCTTCCAGTTGTACCCCAGGCCGCCAGGCCAACGCTACCCTTGGGGCTTGCGACCCAGGTACAACCACGGGCGTCAGCGCCGAGTTCCCAACAGATCGTACCAGCGGTGCGATCAAAACATCTGGTTGGCAGCGGTGAGATCGCCTCCGACTTCAAACAACTGTCTGCCAGCGGTGAGATCGCGACAACGGAGGCCAGCAGCAAAGAGATGCAGTTGACTGTATGCTGAGCAGCTCAACGACGATCCGGGATCAGTGCAACGAGCCCTGTGTGACGACTGGTTGCCTGCAGCGGAACGACTGCGCGGAATTCCTGCCTGCGAGGTTTGGTGAGTGCGGGACTTTCTTCTTCTGAGCTTTGCCAGGCTTTTGTTAGTGTCAGAAACAGAGCTGGTAATTGTGGTTGTCGTTGCTGCCGGGTTAGTTTGCGGCAAGACAATAGTAAGCAGTAGAGAAAGCAGCATTCAGAGCAGCCATGGATTTGAAGTCGTTGCGCAAACCGAAATTGTTGGAGCTTGCAAGAGAGTTGGGTCTGGATGTCTCGGACAAACTCAGAAAATCAGAACTGATAAAGGCTATTCTTGAGTTAGAGGCTGAGGATGACGAGCTGTCGGAATGCCTTGAGACCATTGAGGAAAGGGAGACTGCAAAAAGACAGGAGCGCGAACTTAAAGAACAAAAAGAGAAAGAAAAAGAAGAGCGCGACCGTCAACACGCTTTGGAAATGAAGCGTCTCGAGATAGAGATAGAACGCGCTCGTAATGGAAGTCAGGCACACGGTGCAGGAGAACGAGTATTGTTCAAAATGACTGACCTGATGCAGCCGTTTAAGCTTGGAGAGGACATTGGTTTGTTCCTGGTTAACTTTGAGCGAACGTGCGAGAAGCAGGGGTTCTCTCGGGAAACGTGGCCACAGCGCTTGCTCACTTTGTTACCCGGCGAGGCGGCCGACGTAGTCGCTCGCTTGGATAGAGAGGAAGCAGAGGATTTCGACAAAGTAAAATCGAGTCTGCTAAAAAAGTACCGGCTGTCTGCGGAGGCGTTCCGTCGGAAGTTTCGGGAAAATGAGAAAGGCAGAAGTGAGTCATATACAGAGTTTGCGTATAGGCTTATGTCGAACATGCAGGAGTGGCTCAAAGAAGAGAAAGCGTTTGGTGACCACGATAAAGTTCTGCAGTGTTTCGGGCTAGAACAGTTTTATAGTCGGTTACCGGAGAACGTGCGATACTGGGTCTTGGATAGGCCAGACGTTTGTACGGTGGCTAAAGCCGCTGAGCTAGCCGAGGAGTTTGTGACGCGTCGGGCTCGCGGAGCTAAGGACGGTCAAAAGGGTGAATTTGGCTCGAAGTTTGAGAGGCCGAAGTTCACGCCCATGAGATTAAAGGGGGACACGCGTAGTGCGGATGCGAGCGAAAGCAGTCCGACCAAACGTAAAGAGACGGCGGCAGCCAAACGCAGAAAGCGGTTCGAGATGAGGCGAGCGCGCTTGTGTTATACGTGCCAGAAGCCGGGTCACTTTTCGGCGCAGTGTCCGGAAACAACACCAAAAGTTGTGTTTTTTTCAATAGGCAGCACTGACGAGAACATGAAGCTTCTCGAGCCTTACATGCGAGACCTCCTCGTGAACGGGAAAGAGTGCCGAGTGCTTCGCGATTCCGCAGCAACGATGGATGTAGTTCACCCGTCTTACGTAGAACCCCATATGTTCACGGGCGAGTGCGCGTGGATCAAGCAAGCCGTGGAAGCTCATAGCGTGTGTCTGCCAGTAGCAAAGGTGCTTATTGAAGGACCTTTCGGAGCGCTTGAGACAGAGGCGGCAGTGTCATCTATGCTGCCACCCCAGTACCCGTACCTATTTTCAAACAGGTCCGATCACCTCCTGCGCGAGAAGGGGCTTTTGTTTGGTGAAGCTAGTGTTCAGGCCTTAACCAGATCGAAGGTTCGGGAGCTCGCTGCAAAGGCGGTAGTTGCGGGGCCGACGTTATCAAACAACGAAAAAGGGTCAGAGGCGCAGCAAGCTGATATTCCGAGCACGCCCGAACTGAATAAACTTGAGTCTGTAACGTTAAAGGCGCCAGATACTGGAGAGGAAACGCCCGACGCGGGAAAGTTAGAAGAGCTATCTACTGATTTGCTCATCGCGCCTACGTCAGACGGACTTGATAGGTTGCTAAAAGTCAGCCGGACGGCTTTGATAGCCGAGCAAAAAAAAAGGATGGCAGCCTGGAAAACGTGCGCTGCAATGTCAAAGAAGGTATCGCCAGGAAAACTGCGCGTTTTGTGGAAAGAGGTGGAGTCCTGTACCGGAAGTATCTAGACCGCAGAGGAGTGGAGTTCGATCAGCTGATCGTGCCTCAATGCTATCGTCAGGATCTGTTGCGCTTGTCACACGGGGGTTCGTGGTCCGGACACCTAGGAGTTAAGAAAACTAAGGACCGTCTCTTGCAAGAGTACTATTGGCCAGGGTGTTTTCGGGACGCAGACCATTTCGTGAGGACATGTGACACTTGTCAGCGGGTGGGCAAACCAGGGGACAAATCGAGGGCGCCGTTGAAATTGGTACCTATCATTACGGAGCCTTTTAGACGGCTCGTTATTGATACTGTGGGACCTCTGCCGGTAACAGCCACGGGGTACAGACACATTTTGACTGTGATCTGCCCAGCGACAAAGTTCCCTGAAGCAGTGCCGCTTAAAGAACTCAGCTCAGTTGAGATAGTTAATGCACTACTGTCCATATTTGCGCGAGTTGGTTTCCCTGCGGAAATCCAATCAGATCAGGGCACAGTGTTTACTAGCGCTTTGACGACAACTTTTCTCGAAAGGTGTGGGGTAAAGCTGTTACACAGCTCAGTGTACCACCCACAGTCGAATTCCGTTGAGAAGCTCCACTCCGTCATGAAGCGCGTGTTGAGAGCGTTGTGTTTTGAACATCGAACTGACTGGGAGCTGTGTCTGCCTGGGGTGATGTTTGCTTTAAGGACCGCGCCGCATGCGGCTACGGGGTTTTCGCCAGCTGAACTGGTGTACGGTCGCTCGCTTCGATCTCCGCTTCGCATGCTTCGAGAATCGTGGGAAGGTAGGGGCGACGACCCAGTCGTGGTGGAGTACGTGCTTAAGCTCCTCGAACGCTTAAGAAGGGCACAGGAGTTGTCAGGTGAAGCAATGACAAAGGCCCAGCAGAGGGCCAAGGTTTATTATGATCGGACAGCCAGGGCCCGTCGTTTTGAGGTGGGCGATGAGGTCATGATATTGCGCACATCGCTAAACAACAAACTAGACGTGCAGTGGGAGGGCCCAGCACGAATTGTTCAGAAACTGTCGGACGTTAACTACGTGGTAAGTCTGCCAGGAAAGCGGAAAGCACAGCAAGTTTACCACTGTAATCTGCTCAAACCTTATAGACAAAGGGAAGCAGTGGTGTGCATGATGGTAAACGTTCCTGAAGAGCTTCCGGTCGAGCTTCCGGGACTAGGCTCAGTGACGAACAGGGAAGACACCGGTCAAGTCATTAGTGACCTTATCAGTAAAGCACCGCTGTCGCCTGAGCAGAAAACCGAACTACACCAGCTATTACAAGAGTTTCAAGGTCTGTTCTCTGAGAGGCCTGGTAGGACTTCTGTACTTACTCATGATATAGAACTTACCTCCCCAGAGCCAGTACGATCCAAGGCGTATCGGGTGTCACCCCGCCAGAGCGATATTATGGAGGCTGAGGTAAAGAAAATGCTACAGCTCGGTGTTATTGAGGCAGGTGAGAGTGATTATACCTCCCCTTTGATTTTAGTTGAGGTACCGGGCAAGGAACCTCGTCCTTGCGTCGACTACCGCAGGCTTAATTCCATCACTAAGGATCAAATTTATCCGATCCCTAACATCGAGGAGCGCCTTGAGAAAGTTAGTAGCGCTCAGTTTATTTCCACCCTAGATCTTGTCAGGGGTTATTGGCAGGTTCCACTTACAGAAGAGGCTAGTAGGTATGCGGCGTTCATTTCACCAATGGGAACATTCCGTCCTAAAGTGTTGAGTTTTGGTTTGAAGAACGCGCCATACTGTTTTTCAAGCCTCATGGATAAAGTGTTGCGGGGACAGCAAGAATTCGCTTTACCGTATCTAGACGACGTAGCGATATTCTCCGCATCCTGGTCTGAGCATATGGCACACTTGCGGGCAGTGCTAACCCGCCTGCGCGAAGCGGGCTTGACAGCAAAGGCTCCTAAGTGCCAGTTAGCACAGGCCGAGGTTGTCTACCTCGGTCACGTGATTGGTCAGGGTCGTCGCCGCCCCTCTGAAATAAAAGTGGCCGCTGTGCGAGACTTTCCGCAACCGCGCACAAAGACCGATATTCGGTCGTTCTTGGGTGTCGCCGGCTACTATCAGAGGTACATCCCTAGGTACTCTGATATCGCGGCTCCCCTGACGGATGCTCTAAGAAAGACAGAGCCTCAAACAGTCGTCTGGGACGAGACAAAGGAAAGAGCTTTTTGCGCCCTAAAGAGTGCCCTAACAAGCCAGCCTGTGCTACGATCGCCAGACTATACAACAGGGTTCATTGTTCAGTGCGATGCTAGTGAGCGAGGCATGGGCGTTGTACTGTGCCAACGGGAAAATGGAGAAGTAGAACACCCCGTCCTGTATGCTAGTCGTAAGCTGACCAGTCGTGAGCAGGCGTATAGCGCCACCGAGAAAGAGTGTGCGTGTCTCGTGTGGGCCGTTCAGAAATTGTCATGCTATCTAGCCGGCTCGAGGTTTATCATTGAGACGGATCACTGCCCTCTCCAATGGCTGCAGACCATCTCTCCCAAAAATGGCCGCCTCCTGCGCTGGAGCCTCGCTTTACAACAATATTCCTTTGAGGTGCGTTACAAAAAGGGGAGTCTCAACGGTAACGCCGATGGCTTAAGTCGAAGCCCCTAACGTGGGAATCAGCCTCAAAATTGTTGGTTACTGATGTTTTCCTTCCTGAGGCAGGATTTTTCTTAACATGTTGCTTTTGTTTAGTGTTTCAAAGTGATGATATGCTTTCTAGTGCAATTTTCCAATTTGTGGACGCGTTCTGAGTGATGCTAGACTACTGTAAGGAACTAGGCAGTGGTATAAAAAGGGGAAAGAGCCTGGCAGGGCTTAGTGAGGGTTGTGCCGTGCTTGCTGACTGAGCGGTTGAGTTTCAGCGTAGTTCTAACGCTTGCCGGGAACGAGAGCAAAAATGTGAACTCTCCCGAAGTCACTTTGCAGTGTCCCGTGCGAACCTGAACGAGAGAACGAGGCCTTCTCTGTGCGCTGCGCTCAAGAAACGTCGAGGGACGCCCGACTTCGGTTATGAGCATCATCGAGCGACATCCCTCCGGACAGCGGATGCAGTCCCCTGTCCATCGGGATCTCCTTTCCCCGGCGGGGCGGTCTGTTGCGTTTCGCCTGCGACACGTGGTTTTGCCGGCGCGACTGCGGCGGGGCGGCAGACATTTTGGCCCGATCGTCGTCGCCGCAACGCTCCCCGCCAGGTGTTTCCAGGCGCGACTGCGGCGATGCGACCGCAAAGGATCACCCTCTCATTACAGTCATTGTGCCCGACCGGCAGCGCTACGACAGTGTGCTACGACATTGTGCTACGACATTGTGCTACGACAGCGCTACGACATTGTACGTTCACGTGCTCGTCTATTGAGGGGTTCCTTCTTGCCCTCAACTGCGAGAGTATAAAGACAGCTGCCCCCGGACGCCAAAAAGGAGGGCTCCGATTTCTTCTGTTGAGTGAAGTGCTCTCCCGTCTCTCTACTTCGGTCAAACCTGACCGCCAACTCTTTGCGATGTTAAAATAAACAAGTTGTTTCGTTGTTACCAGTCGACTCATGCTTTGCCGGGACCTTCGGATGCTTCCAGTTGTACCCCAGGCCGCCAGGCCAACGCTACCCTTGGGGCTTGCGACCCAGGTACAACCACGGGCGTCAGCGCCGAGTTCCCAACAGATCGTACCAGCGGTGCGATCCAAACACCCCCCAGTACCCGTACCTATTTTCAAACAGGTCCGATCACCTCCTGCGCGAGAAGGGGCTTTTGTTTGGTGAAGCTAGTGTTCAGGCCTTAACCAGATCGAAGGTTCGGGAGCTCGCTGCAAAGGCGGTAGTTACGGGGCCGACGTTATCAAACAACGAAAAAGGGTCAGAGGCGCAGCAAGCTGATATTCAGAGCACGCCAGAACTGAATAAACTTGAGTCTGAAACGTTAAAGGCACCTGATACCGGAGGGGAAAATCCCGATACGGGAAAGTTAGAAGAGCTATCTACTGATTTGCTCATCGCGCCTACGTCAGACGGACTTGATAGGTTGCTAAAAGTCAGCCGGTCGGCTTTGATAGCCGAGCAAAAGAAGGATGGCAGCCTGGAAAACGTGCGCTGCAATGTCAAGGAAGGTATCGCCAGGAAAAATGCGCGTTTTGTGGAACGAGGTGGAGTCCTGTACCGGGAGTATCTAGACCGCAGAGGAGTGGAGTTCGATCAGCTGATCGTTCCACAATGCTATCGTCAGGATCTGTTGCGCTTGACGCATGGGGGTTCGTGGTCCGGACACCTAGGAGTTAAGAAAACTAAGGACCGTCTCTTGCAAGAGTACTATTGGCCAGGGTGTTTTCGGGACGCAGACCACTTCGTGAGGTCATGTGACACCTGTCAGCGGGTGGGCAAACCAGGGGACAAATCGAGGGCGCCGTTGAAATTGGTACCTATCATTACGGAGCCTTTTAGACGGCTCGTTATTGATACTGTGGGACCTCTGCCGGTAACAGCCACGGGGTACAGACACATTTTGACTGTGATCTTCCCAGCGACAAAGTTCCCGGAAGCAGTGCCGCTTAAAGAACTCAGCTCAGTTGAGATAGTTAATGCACTACTGTCCATATTTGCGCGAGTTGGTTTTCCTGCGGAAATCCAATCAGATCAGGGCACAGTGTTTACTAGCGCTTTGACGACAACTTTTCTCGAAAGGTGTGGGGTAAAGCTGCTACACAGCTCAGTGTACCACCCACAGTCGAATTCCGTTGAGAAGCTCCACTCCGTCATGAAGCGCGTGTTGAGAGCGTTGTGTTTTGAACATCGAACTGACTGGGAGCTGTGTCTGCCTGGGGTGATGTTTGCGTTAAGAACCGCGCCGCATGCAGCTACGGGGTTTTCGCCAGCTGAACTGGTGTACGGTCGCTCGCTTCGATCTCCGCTTCGCATGCTTCGAGAATCGTGGGAAGGTAGGGGCGACGACCCAGTCGTGGTGGAGTACGTGCTTAAGCTCCTCGAACGCTTGAGAAGGGCACAGGAGTTGTCAGGTGAAGCAATGACAAAGGCCCAGCAGAGGGCCAAGGTTTATTATGATCGGACAGCCAGGGCCCGTCGTTTTGAGGTGGGCGATGAGGTCATGATATTGCGCACATCGCTAAACAACAAACTAGACGTGCAGTGGGAGGGCCCAGCACGAATTGTTCAGAAACTGTCGGACGTTAACTACGTGGTAAGTCTGCCAGGAAAGCGGAAAGCACAGCAAGTTTACCACTGTAATCTGCTCAAACCTTATAGACAAAGGGAAGCAGTGGTGTGCATGATGGTAAACGTTCCTGAAGAGCTTCCGGTCGAGCTTCCGGGACTAGGCTCAGTGACGAACAGGGAAGACACCGGTCAAGTCATTAGTGACTTAGTCAGTGGAGCATCGCTGTCGCCGGAACAGAAAACCGAACTACACCAGCTCTTACAAGAGTTTCAAGGTCTGTTCTCTGAGAGGCCTGGTAGGACTTCTGTACTTACTCATGATATAGAACTTACCTCCCCAGAGCCAGTACGATCCAAGGCGTATCGGGTGTCACCCCGCCAGAGCGATATTATGGAGGCTGAGGTAAAGAAAATGCTACAGCTCGGTGTTATTGAGGCAGGTGAGAGTGATTATACCTCCCCTTTGATTTTAGTTGAGGTACCGGGCAAGGAACCTCGTCCTTGCGTCGACTACCGCAGGCTTAATTCCATCACTAAGGATCAAATTTATCCGATCCCTAACATCGAGGAGCGCCTTGAGAAAGTTAGTAGCGCTCAGTTTATTTCCACCCTAGATCTTGTCAGGGGTTATTGGCAGGTTCCACTCACAGAAGAGGCTAGTAGGTATGCGGCGTTCATTTCACCAATGGGAACATTCCGTCCTAAAGTGTTGAGTTTTGGTTTGAAGAACGCGCCATACGGTTTTTCAAGCCTCATGGATAAAGTGTTGCGGGGACAGCAAGAATTCGCTTTACCGTATCTAGACGACGTAGCGATATTCTCCGCATCCTGGTCTGAGCATATGGCACACTTGCGGGCAGTGCTAACCCGCCTGCGCGAAGCGGGCTTGACAGTAAAGGCTCCTAAGTGCCAGTTAGCACAGGCCGAGGTTGTCTACCTCGGTCACGTGATTGGTCAGAGTCGTCGCCGCCCCTCTGAAATAAAGGTGGCCGCTGTGCGAGACTTTCCGCAACCGCGCACAAAGACCGATATTCGGTCGTTCTTAGGTGTCGCCGGCTACTATCAGAGGTACATCCCCAGGTACTCTGATATCGCGGCTCCCCTGACGGATGCTCTAAGAAAAACAGAGCCTCAAACAGTCGTCTGGGACGAGACAAAGGAAAGAGCTTTTAGCGCCCTAAAGAGTGCCCTAACAAGCCAGCCTGTGCTACGATCGCCAGACTATACAAAAGGGTTCGTTGTTCAATGCGATGCTAGTGAGCGAGGCATGGGCGTTGTACTGTGCCAACGGGAAAATGGAGAAGTAGAACACCCCGTCCTGTATGCTAGTCGTAAGCTGACCAGTCGTGAGCAGGCGTATAGCGCCACCGAGAAAGAGTGTGCATGTCTCGTGTGGGCCGTTCAGAAATTGTCATGCTATCTAGCCGGCTCGAGGTTTATCATTGAGACGGATCACTGCCCTCTCCAATGGCTGCAGACCATCTCTCCCAAAAATGGCCGCCTCCTGCGCTGGAGCCTCGCTTTACAACAATATTCCTTTGAGGTGCGTTACAAAAAGGGGAGTCTCAACGGTAACGCCGATGGCTTAAGTCGAAGCCCCTAACGTAGGAATCAGCCTAAAAATTGTTTGTTACTGATGTTTTTCTTCCTGAGGCAGGATTTTATTTTACATATTGCTTTTGTTTAGTGTTTCAAAGTGATGATATGCTTTCTAGTGCAATTTTTCAATGTGTGGACGCGTTCTGAGTGATGCTAGACTACTGTAAGGAATTAGGCAGTGGTATAAAAAGGGGAAAGAGCCTGGCAGGGCTTAGTGAGGGTTGTGCCGTGCTTGCTGACTGAGCGGTTGAGTTTCAGCGTAGTTCTAACGCTTGCCGGGAACGAGAGCAAAAATGTGAACTCTCCCGAAGTCACTTTGCAGTGTCCCGTGCGAACCTGAACGAGAGAACGAGGCCTTCTCTGTGCGCTGCGCTCAAGAAACGTCGAGGGACGCCCGACTTCGGTTATGAGCATCATCGAGCGACATCCCTCCGGACAGTGGATGCAGTCCCCTGTCCATCGGGATCTCCTTCCCCCGGCGGGGCGGTCTGTTGCGTTTCGCCTGCGACACGCGGTTTTGCCGGCGCGACTGCGGCGGGGCGGCAGACATTTTGGCCCGTGCGGCGTCGCCGCAACGCTCCCCGCCAGGCGTTTCCAGGCATGTTCCGATGCCACGTGTCTTCATGTGCGTGTGTGAGTGTATGTGCCATTGTGCCCGAACCAGGCGATGCGACAGCAGGGGTCACCCTCTCCTTCCAGTCATTGTGCCTGAACCAGGCGATGCGACAGCAGGGGTCATCCTCCCCTTCCAGTCATTGTGCCTGAACCAGGCGATGCGAAAGCAGGGGGTCACCCTCTCCTTCCAGTCATTGTGCCTGAACCAGGCGATGCGACAGCAGGGGTCATCCTCCCCTTCCAGTCATTGTGCCTGAACCAGGCGATGCGAAAACAAGGGGTCACCCTCTCCTTCCAGTCATTGTGCCCGAACCAGGCGATGCGAAAGCAAGGGGTCACCCTCTCCTTCCAGTCTTTGTGCCCGACCGGCGGCAGTGTGCGTCACCTTAGCCCATTGTACACTCACGTGCTCGTCTATTGAGGGGTTCCTTCTTGCCCTCAACTGCGAGAGTATAAAAACAGCTGCCCCCGGACGCCAAAAGGAGGGCTCCGATTTCTTCTGTTGAGTAAAGTGCTCTCCCGTCTCTCTACTTCGGTCAACCTGACCGCCAACTCTTTGCGATGTTAAAATAAACAAGTTGTTTTGTTGTTACCAGTCGACTCATGCTTTGCCGGGACCTTCGGATGCTTCCAGTTGTACCCCAGGCCGCCAGGCCAACGCTACCCTTGGGGCTTGCGACCCAGGTACAACCACGGGCGTCAGCGCCGAGTTCCCAACAACCGATGCCATCGGTGGGAACAAAACATCTGGTTGCCAGCGGTGAGATCGCCTCCGACTCCAAATAGCGTCCGCTGCGAAGCGCAGCCGTGGGGACCGGCAACGCACACCTCCACCAGAGATGTTATTTAGACGGAAACAAGAGTGAGAGGCTATGTACAGCTCATATTTAAAAAAAAAAGGGGGGGGGGATGCATCGCTGATTGCTGGGCTGGTTGGTTGGTCCCAAGTCCAATGACTCTACTCACTGCAGTGAATAGGCCATGAATCGGGTGGTAGAAAAAGCAAAAACAAACAAAAGAACAAATTGCAAATTAGGGAGAACATGTAGAAGGGACGATGATCGTATACGGTAATGAATATTCGCAGTAAAGCGTTTTGTGGTTCGGGCAGCACTCGCCAAACGCTCGCACAAATAAAAGAAATGACGCAGCAAAATGCGTACAGCTTTTAACTTTTCCAGTTGGGCGCCATTTAATCCTGTTCTTCCTTACGAAATGCTCTCAAGCCTGGCTATTGAATATTACCCGAGGACTTCTTTTTTTCTTTTTTTTTTCATATTAGCCTCCAAATTTACGCTTGGACTTCGCTGGTTGAGGCCTACAATCATTTCTAGCAACTTGTAAGAATTCTCCCGGCGTTTCAGAGCGGAAGATCGCAGCTCTGTGCCATTGTGACTACTGATCCTCACGCCTAACCTTTTCACCTCTACCATTTAGCAGTCACAACAGTGCAGATAGGCAATATTTGGAATAACGATCGGTACCACTATCCCTTCTTTCCAGCCTTCGTCGTCGGTTCAGGCGCCAGCGCGTCGTCGTTATTCTTCAGATCGGCCTTTTCACACGAAGAATAATAAGAGGCGAAAACCAGAAAAATAAATGGATAAGTAATGATTCGTTACAAAACACCTTATCAGTTATTCATGGTACCGTGAGCGATAAGGATAAGATTTCTGAACGTTGGTCAGGTCTTGTCAGCACGTACGATTGTGCAAATACGGATAGAGAGATAGAGAGAGAGAGAGGAAACGGCAATGAGGTTAACCAGACAACAATGCTACAGATCAACCGCTGTAAGAACCGAATAACCCACTGTCAATCAAAGGCGAATATTTTTTCGAAATTTGTGTTGAAGAATGTCTGTACTCGCGACAGCAACTCATATGAGTTTCGAAACATTCTTAGAATACCCAGGAGTTCGGATACGATCCTACAATATGCACTTCTACTTTATGACAAGCTATCGGCCATGCGGAAAAGGAATTTTTTTTCTTTTTTCCAGCGTAGCGAATGCAATTTGAACGGCGAGATTCCGAGGAAGGCGTCTGGCAGCGCCCGTGCCGTATTGGCACGAAAAAGATCATCGATACGCGCAAAAGTAAAACAGCAAATGATTGCCCGTCGGCACACTAGCCCCTTTCTGTGCGAGCTGGATATAGTGTCCGTTTGTCGAGAGCAATCCAGCCGCTGACAGTTCGCTTCTCGGTGTCGTCACAACGGAATCGTGGCCGCCCCGCACGCGTAAAAGTTTTTTCACTTTCTGGTTTCCTTTCACAGAACGTTTGCGCGCGTGTGCCCTGTGGTGCGTAGTATTCGTGTGCTTGCGTTCTTCCTTGTCTCGGCATTGCCGCAACCGCGCGCACACGCGTGCACCCCTTTTTCACTTCCACGCCCCGCCGCGAGCGAGTCGACGTTCGTTGTGTACGAGTCGGTTACCGACATCGCCAACCGCGTGGACGCACTGCTCTCTCTATACGCGCCTTCGACGCTAGCCTGTGCTCTGCGCTCGCGATCGGTTACGAAAGCGGCGCCCAAGCGTGCGAGGCAGTCAAAGCCGCGGCCGACGTGCCTCGTTTCGAGACGTCGATCGCGGAGCCGCTCCATTCGCTTCGAGCGCGGTGCAACCTGCCGCTTTCCAGGCGAGGTCTGTTTTCGACGCGTGCATTTGAAAGTCAGTCTCTCTCTCTCTCTCTCTCTCTCTCTCTCTCTCTCTCTCTCTCTCTCTCATTTTTCTTCTTCTTTGGTTTCGTGCTGGCACAGCACCCAGTAATGAAGTGGGCGCATAGTTCCAACACAAAACTCTCGCAGGTGCCAGGCTTGAGGCCGCACAAGTACTCGCGACATTGCGGGTTTCAAGATATATGAGCGCCCCCGTCATACATCCAATATCGGTGACGCAGTCTCGTCGCTACGGTCTCAGGTATATTGCGACATGCCGTGTTGCCCTTCGTGTCAAAAAAAGGACTGTCACGTGACTTTCGGCTTGGTAAATTTGTGACACATATCCGTCTTAATAAGGAACCAGGGCCAGTGGGCGGAGAAGGCGAAGACTGCGAGGACTCCTTTCTAAAGTTTAATTTGCATGTCAGCTTCATAAAAAATAAAGCCGCTTATGGTAACAGGGTGCTTTTAAAGGCCAGACACTACTTTCAAAAGCACACTCTCCTGACATTGTATTATGCGTTTATTTATAGCCATTTAAATTACTGTATCAGTTCTTGGGGTCTTACATATCGCTGTCATATAGCTCCCTTGCAGCACATCCAAAATAACGCTGTACATATCATTGCTTCGGCTCCTTATAACGCTCATGTTACCCCCATATTCACTGAGTTAAATATCCTCACAATAAATAAAATTATCTGGTACAACCACAGCATCGTTATTTACCACCTGCTTAAAACCCACAATTACATTATATCATTGGCAGGAATAGTCTTGCTAATCCTAACACTACCAGGTTCTCTTTACAAAATAACCTTTTGCTTCCAAAATTACGCAGTAACCATGGCAAACTAACTGTTGGTTTTGCTAGAGGGAAAATGTGGAATAATTTACCTGCTCACGTGAAATCCTCACTACATTGTCGTCATAACAACGTTCACTGAGAGCTTATATTAATACCTTGTCAACTGCATCTCTTCTTTGAAGTATTCTTATGTTGCTTATTATGTACATTTCTTTGGTTGTGATGTGCTGTCATAGGTTTTATTGCTTTAACACTGTAGAACTTGTGTAATCCGTTCTTTGCTCATAACCGCAATTGACACCTTATTATTTATATATTATTATGTAACTAAGAACAAGAGGTCCCGCTGCAGTTCCTAACTGTGGGACCTCTTTCTGTATCACTTCTACTGCATATATGTACCACTAATGAATGAAGCAATAAATCTGAACTTGAACTGGTTCACAGAGAGAGAGAGGAAAAGAGAAATACCCTCTAATAATTCCTGAAGCGGCTTGCTGGTAGAGCTATTACAGATGTGGAATGGTGACAAATGAACTTAAGCGCACACTATATACACGTCGCATGCACACCCAGCGTACATAAATAACCACAACACACAGCACACAAAATGTTTAAGGAGCAAGAGGAAGAAAAGAAGGTAGGAAAGGAAAGGAGGTCAACCAGACGCTCGTCCGCGCTGTGCTGCCCTACGCGGGCGAAGGTGTTTAAGGGAACAAAAGAAAGAAAGGAGAGGAAGGGAAGAAGGTACTATCAATGTGAATACTGCTTTAATCGGTCACTGAAGCCAGTCGATTTCATGAAACGTAGCAGTGCCCACGTCGCTTTGTAAGCGTCGTTTTGGTCCGGGAATCTTAGTCTCTGAAAATGGTCTGCCGTCCAATCGTTTTAAAGTATCTCGTCAAGGCCTGTGCCTCCCTGAGAGGTTGAAAGCACCTCTGTAGCACGGAGCGCAGAGGTGGCGCCGTTGTCCATATGGACTACGTGACCAGACGGGCTATGACAGACGCTGTAGCGGAGGGCTCCGGATTAATTTTTGACCAGCTGAGTTTACTTAAGCTGCATTCTAAACCTCCAAATGCGCAAGCGCTTTCACATTCTGCCCCCGTCGCAACGGGGCCGACGCGGCTGTAAAGCGAACCCGCGACCTCGCGCTCAACAGCACAACGCTGTACATCCACAGAGTCACGGCGGTGGGTTAAACAAGAAGCAAAGCCCCCTTCGTCTCGTGACCACGTACAGCTCGCGTCTGACGACGCCTGTGGGAGATCTCGTGTCGCTTGCTGAATAAAGTCTGCATCACGGCGATGGGCGCCGGATTAAAAACGGTGCGCATATCTCATCTGCGTGTGCGATCGAATTCCATAGCTGTTCCTTTAAAAAAAGTTGTTTTGAAAGTATGCTGCACAACTTGCCTTCTTCCACGGGGAAAAAGTCACAGCATTGGTGCGTCGCGAAGTGCCATGGATACCACGTGCTCGTGAATATTAAATCGGGCTCAAGCAGGTAAACTGTTCAGCCATGAGACAAAAATATCAGCCTCGATGGAAATGTGCTGAGGGAAAGCCACTTGAGACGCCGCGAGAGAGAGGGAACTGGGGGAGGGGGTATGAGAACGAAGAGATAGATAGATAGATAGATAGATAGATAGATAGATAGATAGATAGATAGATAGATAGATAGATAGATAGAGAGAGAGAGAGAGAGAGAGAGATCAGTCTCGCGCACATTTGAAGGTTCGCACCGAGTCTACACACGGTTGCCAAGACCTGTCGACTTGAGGTATTTCAGCAACGCTTTCTTGGCTTTCTGTGCCATCGACACGTACGGCCAGGGTCCAAGGATCTTCGTTTCCGAAAATGGTCTGGAGTCCAGCCGGTTCAATGCTGTCCGGAGAGCTTCACGCTCGACGTCGTGCTGGGGACAGATACGAAGGATGTGTTCAATCGTTTCTGTGGTTCCACAAGAGTCGCACGTGGGCGCATCCCCTATTCCAATTCGGAACGAGTAGACCTTTGTACATGCCGCCCCGAGCCAGAGGTGACAAAATACTGTCGCCTCAGAGCGGGAAACTTTTGAGGGCCTTTGCAGCTTTAAGGATGGATCAAGCCAGTTAGATGACACTTGGGGAGGTTGGGAGAAGACCAGTACTTGTGTGTCATTGCTTTAGAGGCCACAGTTTGAAATACGCATATTGAGCTGTTCTGCAACGAGAATGACATGGTTAGGCGCGATGCAAGCGCCACAGACCTGTCGACTATGCAATACCGAGCCCTTGCAGCGCGTGTACGTTTCATCGCATCGCACTTCATGGCTGACTTGCAGCATCCGCCATTAGGGCGCATTTGGCAACGTATCATGGCTAGAGAAACGAACGTAGTTGACTGAAAAAGCCTGCATAGAAGTTTCTTTTTCTTTCTGCCCTAACTTTTTTTTTTTGTATCGCGCGAGCGTGAATTAGATATAACAAGTTTGGAAACAATGTAATTTACTCCAGCAACTTTCCTGTTCCTAGGCGCAGATACTAAGAAGCGTGGGCGCTTTGCTGTCTTCTCAAGCATAACAGCCCGTTTGCGTTTGAATTCAAGAGGAGAAATTTAAATTTTCTTTTACTTTTCTTGTGCCCCTTTCAGTGTCGCGGTTCTTAAAATATTGTCTTTTTCTGCGCATGATGCGCGACGTTTACATTTTTCCTTGTTTTCATTTCAATATGGCTCGAAGCAGCCTATATGCCGAGTGAAGCAACCGGCGAGACTGTCCTCAGTCGTTCCGTTTCAAGAGGTGGCGTCACTTTATGTTAGAGGCGCGATTAAGATTTTACACACGCACACACACATCCTTTTTTTCCCTTTCTTTTTCTGTCTTCGTGTCTTTCTTTTTTTACGTTTCTTTTTTTTTCCTCGGCCGGAATCGCAAAAAAAAAAAAACATTTATTCGAGATTCTTCAACGACCAGATCTCAGCCAAAGTGCGTGAGACTGCGACTTCTTCAGCGGCACATTTTGCTTTTTTTTTTTTTTCACGCAAGTCGCTCTGTCGAGCGTACCAAAGAATTTGGCAAAACCTTACGTTTACGCCATTTCATCGAACGTTTCGCAAGATGGCTCGTAAGCGCGCTGCTTAAGCTTTTGGGTGTCAGATTACGCAATTTTCGCTCCCGGGAGTATACGTAGCGGCGCTGCTTTATTTCGTATACGCAATGTTGCGACGGCGCTCCTCCGCATGTGTGCTGCAAAAGGTCGATACTCCGGCCTGGAAAAAAATATGCGTGCCACAGATTCTCACAGAAGGGTTGCCGCTGTAAAAGCATCACATTAAGGCGTTGGTATACGTGGACCAAGTATACTTGAAATGGCGCAGTAGGTACCGCCAACACTTGGACGGCGCTACTTCGTTGGCCTTGACGCACTACATACAGACGCGGAGTTTTCTTCCCTTTCAGAAGGATTCGTCGTACCAATGTGAAATTTAAGCGTGTGAATGCACGAAATATTAAAACGCGAGTCACTTGGAGGAGCATGGCTTTGTACGCACCACAATGCGCAACCGCAATATGCAAAGTGAGCCCGTATCGACGCTACGCGGCGCGCCTGTGACATCACGTGACTTGTCGCGCGATAGGAGGTAACTGCGACAGGCACCGGGGGTGGTGGCGGACAGCATTTCGTATGCATTTCTCTCATACAATGTTCACTAATGTTCACTTTTTTTTTTCTCGTTTATCCATTATTGTACGTTTGTGTTCTCTTTTTTGTGCACAGTGGCATTTCTGTAGGGGGTATACAGATCCCGTGAAGCCGAATTCATTTGGCTTTTTGTGTGTGCTCCTCTCATCGGTACATGTGTAGATGCAAATAAACTGATGATGTAAATAAGCCCGTAACAGCTTACGCTGTAAAACCTAACCATGCGTTAATACATCAGTGGCTGTTAATGAAGCGACCTTATGCCGAGATTTACCCTATGTGAGTACATTTCTTATTGTTCTTTTTAGTTTTCGGTTTTTTAATTAGTTTATCATAATGTTTATCATTTTGATTTTGGGTAGCACTAAGATGGCTACGCAACCTGTCTTCACCGGAGGATCTTCAAGTTTCTTTCTGTTCATCTAGGATCCGGCATGCAGTAAACCAGAAAAGCTCAAAAGCCAGCTTAAAAGAGAGAGAGAGAGAGAGAGAGAGAGAGAGAGAGAGAGAGAGAGAGAGAGAGAGAGAGAGAGAGAGAGAGAGAGAGAGAGAGATACTAAACAAATATACTTCATTTACGGCACCAGAAAAAAAAATCAGATAGATGTAAACCGCAAACTTCTGAAGTCCGCATACATACTTAAGCCCGTGGGCAAAAATCCGACACAAAAACGGCAAAGAACGACCATCGCTGCAGGGATCAAACGTTGCCCTCACCTTTGAAATCCTTTGTGTAAGCATTCTCACTTTCACATTAGTTTCATTGCACTTCACATTTACGATCTTGGAGTCTACGCGCAGCAGAACAAACGTAAACGCAGAACGTGGTTATATATATATATATATATATATATATATATATATATATATATATATATATATATATATATATATATATATATATATATATATATGCACGGTGGCGGCCCAAGTCTAAATAATTTTCGATGGGCTCAGCAAGCAATGTCATGACCGATACACCTTCAGCTTATTCGCATTTTTCTCTCGCTTTCCACGGATTTACCAAGATTGGGGCGTTATTTTTATTTTTCCCCGTGGCAAAAGAGGATCGCAGGAGCTTTGAAGTTTTCGAGGTCATTCTCTGATCCGCTCCTTCCATGCCCTTTATTCTGGCATTCGGCCTTTGTATATTTCTCGTTTCAGCGCGAGAATCCTGCATTTCTCTGATAACGCCTCTGAACGTACCTGAAGAAACGCAGATTCTTTCCTCCTCTGCTGTGCATACTGAAGGGGTGAAAAAATGCAATACCGGATAGGATGAGTGCATCTTGTCCAGATTTACGAAACGCCTGTGGAATGAGAAACGTCCAAGACGCACTTTATGACCAACAAAACAAGGGACGCAGTTCTTTCCGCGCAAATAGAACGGGCGAGGGGGGGGGGGGGAGGGCGCTGGAACAATATGCGTTTCGTCTGTGAAAGATGTTCGATTGAACAAACGGGCCGTGGTGTTTAAACATTAGGCTCAGAGAGCGCCATAGCTCGCTGAAGGGTACCGCGTATTCTCGCTGTACACTATATTGTTGTGAATGCGGGTATGAACCGTGTGTCTTTTTTTTTTTCGGACGCTTCGGTTGTTTTTCAGACAGGATAACGAGTTAACGTGAGATATTATCGAAACCTTCTCAATAAAGAAAAAAAAAAACAGGCACTACGTGTGTCAGCCAGCCATCGCTGGGTCATAGCGAATTCATATAACCTGCGGCAAAAATCTGGTATCATACCTGTAGCCCAATGAATTTCAAGCGTCTGCACGAATGCACGCACGTGTGCGCTAAACCTTTTTTCGCTGTTTCATAATAAATTTCAGTTTGAAGTGTCAGCGCTCGCCTTGTCTGTTTCTTTTTTCGTCCGTCCCCGTCCTTCGGCGCTGGACACTTATTTCATCATGTCTTACAATCTCGATCAATCGCGGCCACGGCGGCCGCATTTCGATTGGGAGCGAAGTGCGAAAAACACTCGTGTACTTAGATTTAGGTGCACTTCAAGGAAGCCCAGGTGGTCCAACTTTCGGGAGTCCCCCACTATACGGCGTGCCTCATAATCAGATCCTGGTTTTGGCTCGTAAAACTTCACAATGTAATTATTTTTTTTAAACTCGCACGAGTTTCCATGCTTTCAAGGTTAAAATTTCATGTCAGTGTCGGCACACCCAATTGATTTATTGACATATTTACTTGTCCACATATCAGTGACGTTCGGTTTGTTATGCGGAGATGTCAAAAAGGAGAAAACGTAACTCTGCATTCCTTCACGTACACACCTTCCGAAAGAAAGAAAGAAAGAAAGAAAGAAAGAAAGAAAGAAAGAAAGAAAGAAAGAAAGAAAGAAAGAAAGAAAGAAAGAAAGAAAGAAAGAAAGGCTATCTGTCGACTTGCCTCCGATACTCCAACAAAGTATTGCAGGGACACGAGTTATACCACGACCGCGCGGTCTTATGTTGATCTTACTACTTCCTCAGAGCGCACTTCGCTTAACCGGCGATATGACCAAGTCCGTGCTGCATTTCCGCTGTATCATTTTACTCTCTCTTGCCTCGTGCCGTTTCTAGGCATTAATGACGACGTTTGATTTATAGCGCCGCCATAAATTCCAATGACTGCTTACACACCGCAAGCTATGGGCCCAGTGGGCTTTGGACAGCGAACCGGAAGCGGCTTCTAGTACGCGAGTAAATAACGCGCGCGTCTGAAGTAGGGTTAAAGAAGCGAGCGGCGTTACTGGCGAGCCAAAAGATTGCCAACCAAACACCCAGCGACCTCTAACGGGAAAGCAGGCGAAAGAGATCAGGCGAGGCAGTCCGTTGAGCAACAATAGAAAAAAAAAAAAGATGAGACAAAAAAAGAAATAGAAATGCAGTAAATAACAACTTTGGGACTTTCCTGTTTACACAAGCCTTTGCAGATATATTTATACGGAGTAAGAAAACAGCGGCAGGATGTTTCCGGACAGCTCACTACGTGGCGCTGCGTTAGGCGCGCGCATGCGCGCTGCTACAGCAAACATCGATCTTCGCCGGTAATGGCGGCATTACTTATTCGTTTCTACCTTAGGTAAAGCAAGCTCGTTTCCGCATTTCTCTGCACTCACATTTCTGCTCATTTATTGATACCTCGCCTCGAAATCCTAGGCAGCGTTTTCCCTTCGTATTCGGACGGGCATGATACTCTTCGCCGTGTTTTCCGAAGTCTTTCACCCACAGTTGAACAATATATATATATATATATATATATATATATATATATATATATATATATATATATATATATATGCTCCGTCTCTACATCCCTTTCAAAGTATGTTTACACAAGGAAGTAAACTTTGAATTTCGTTTCTCTTTGACGTCTCCAACAACGCCACGCCATCGATTTCTCAGCGGCTTTTCAATGGTCGCGCGATCCGCTGACTCGCAGATCGACTTCGCAAGGTGTGGTTCCCTTATACGTAGAGCTTAGAGACCTGCCAGAGGATAAGGTGGTGCTGCAAGTGTTCAACGAACATGAGAACGACTGAAGCGAAGCCTTACGTATGGACATTGTTTCGTAAGCAAGCGCGGCAGCTTCGTCGACCATTCTAACCTCTCCACGAGTTCACGTCCCAAAGAGCAACTATGCTGTGAAGACTGACATAAAGCATCCATTGTCTAGCACTTGGTGCATCGCGGCTTATGGTCTACGTGACCAAACGGTTCTGCTCAGGAGGAGCCTCACTACTGCATACCGATTAACAGGGTCTGACTGAAAGGTAACGCGGCTTTCCTCCTACACTTTAAGGGAAGAATTTATTGAGATCTTAGTAACCTTAGCCTTTTACTATGTATCTCTGCAAATTACTAAATTCCTACTGACTGTTCACTACTGCGAGAGAGAGAGAGATAGAGAGAGAAAGGCAAAGGAAGGACAGGGAGGTTAACCCGAGATTATCTCCGGTTGGCTACCCTGTACTGGGGGAGGGGCAAGGGGATGCAACAAGTGAGAGAGAGAAGGATAAAAAAAGAAAAACCTAAACACACACGCACGTACACACGAACTGTTTCTGTGGGCACCGTCACGCAGCCCGCAAAGGCGTTCCTAGTCTTACGCAGTGTCACCGTATAGTCCTACGTCACACAGTGTACATTCCCAATTTGCCATTCACACTCACAATACTGCCAGAGTAGAACAGGTAGTAATTGGCGCGTTTTGCTAGGCATTCACATTGAACTAGTAATCGGTACGAAACGTGTATTCAAGGACAACATAAATATCGCAGGACGATCAAACATTAGCGCACGAGAACGGGTTAGTTCGCCTGCCCATATTTATTTATTTATTTATTTATTTATTTATTTATTTATTTATTTATTTATTTATTTATCATTCACTATAATGCATTCTATGGAGACATGCTTATAAGAAAGGATGAAAATGTGAGTTCGGAGTGTGAACCTGCAGGTGTATTCTCCAGTACAAAGACACATGCACGGAAAAAACAAAGCTTAGTTTTTTTTTTCGTCATGAAACCAGACACGAGACACCGAACACTTCCTTTGCTCACAGCGAAGCTAGTGTGTAGAGAGGGACATACTTTTTGAAGAACATTCTCAAGAAGAGTCTTCCGCATGCATGCTTACAACACCTGGTGTCACCAGAAAGGTGCGTCATATATCCTGCAGGAACGTTACGCGTTGCATACGAGAAACTAGTTTTTTGGACATTTTATGTCGCGTCTTAGTGGTAATACCAACGACACCTGGATTTTTTAAGAGATTTTGGAATCCACCAGCTTTCTATTCGTCTTGTGAGATAGAGAGAAAGCGAATAATTTTTCAACACTAGCATACTTGTCGCTCTCCAAGGAGTCGCATTCCTGAAAACTTTCAGTGTGGCCTGTTCGTTCGCGAACTTCCTGTTTACTTCGTTTTGCGGTCTGAAAGACAAGGGAGGCGCAAGCAAATGTGAGTGGAGTGAAAACCTTATTGCAAATGTCCTGCGATTTGGGCGGAGTGGGGCCATAAGGACCCCAGCCTAGGTGACGGCCTCGAATCCTTGGACTCGGGCGGCTTCCTCGGCGTGCCGGACGGCTCACAGTTGATTGGCGAGGTCGTGGCTGAGCAGGGCCGCCTCCCAACGCGCCCCTCGATTCGAGACTGCCATTTCTACCCCGTTCATCGGGGACTCCTGCTGCTCGCTACCGGTGCATGGCCACAGCATGTGCTGTAGCGTCGCTCTGGTTCCGCACGCTTTACAGTCGTCGGACGGATAAATTTGGGGGCAGCAGAGGTGAAGGATCGCCGGGTTCGGATATGTGTGTGTCTGCAATCGCCTCCAGGCAACCGCCTGTTTCTTGTTTAGTTTGGCGTACGGTGGTGGGTATTTGCATCTGTTCAATCTGTAGTGTTGCGTGATGTCTCTGAAAGTGGTCATGCGATCCCCCCACGTCCACTCCCGCATCGTTCTCGCGGTGGGCGAGACATCGGTATTGCCGGCGGGCGCCGCGGCTCGGCATGAAAGTCCTCGAGCCGCGGCGTGGGCCGTCTCGTTTCCCGGGAACGGTGGGTCCGTGTGGGCGGGGGTCCATACGAGGAAACGGTCGTTTTTACGGCGAATATTGCCCTGTTGAATTTGGAGAATGCGGGCCGCTTCCCGGGAGATCCGGCCGCTAGCGTATAGTTGCGTATTGCTGCCTGCGAGTCGCTTATTATCACCTCGGCGTCCGTGGTAGCTACCGCGAGGGCTATCGCTGCTTCCTCGGCCGCCTCCGTCTCCTCCGTGCGTATCGTCGCGCTCGCGACGCAGGTTCCGCTGTGGTCCGTGATTGCGACCCCGAAACCACGTCGCCGCTCGTAACGGGCCGCATCTACGTAAACAGTTTCTTTGTTGTTGCCGTATTTCTTTTGCAAGTCTCGCGCGCGCCTGTTGCGCCGGCCAACGTGATGCGTCGGGTGCATGTTCTTGGGCAACGGCGATGCGCTCGCGAATCGGTGTGGGTATCGCGACCTTTTCGCCCTGCTGTATGTGGTAGCTGATGCCCAGCGTCTCGAGGATGTGTCGTCCGGTTCTGCTTTTGGCCAAACACTCGTACTGCGCGACGTTGTGCGCTTCCATTATCTCGTCTAAGGTATTGTGTAAACCCAGTTCCAGAAACTTATCCGTGCTGGTATTGATTGGCAATCCTATGGCACGTTTGTACGCCTTGCGGATGAGGCGGTCTAGTTACGTTCGTTCGGCCACCTGCCACTTGAGGTAGGAGGCGACGTACTTTGTGCGACTAATTACGAACCCCTGTACCACGCGGATCGTATTGCTTTCTTTCATTCCACTATGTCTGATCGTGATACGTTGCAGTAACCGGATCGTTTCATCGACCGCACGTTCTAGTCTGCGTACAGTTTCGCCGTTGTGGCCGTTGGCCGACAGGTGCTAAGCCCAGTACCCTAATGTTGTGAACCTGCGGGATAACGATGCCGTCCGATTTGAGTACTCTAATTTCTCTATCTGCGCGCTCGGCTGCGGAATCGGCGTTCTTGGGTTTGCGGCCCCTGCGCGTGGGTCTGTAAAGCAGGAGCTCCGATTTGGCCGCGGGGCATTCTAGATCTGTGTCACGCAGATACTCCTGCACCGCGTCGACAGCCGCCTGTAAGGTTTGCTCTACGTGCCCGTCATTTCCCTCAGCAACCCAGAGCGTGGTGTCATCGGCGTACAAGCTGTGGTGGAGGCCTTCTATCTCTGCCATTTTCTGGGGTAACCCGAGAAGCACGACGTTAAAGAGCATGGGCGAGATGACGGAGCCTTGCGGCGTGCCCGTGCAACCTATGTCTATGTCTTGCAATTCCAGTCCGCCGATCACAACACGGGCATGGCGACCCGTAAGGAAGTCCCGTACGTAGTCGTACGTTCTCTCGCCCAGTCCCAATGCTCGTATGCTTTCAAGTATCGCGGCGTGTTTTACGTTGTCGAACGCCTTTTTGAGGTCAAGACTGAGTATTGCTTATGTGGATCGCGTTGGATTGTCTACGATGTGGTGTTTGAGTTGAATCATGACGTCCTGCGTAGAAAGGCCACGACGGAACCCCAGCATCGTGTGCGGCAGCATGTCTCGGTCCTCGAGGTAGTTGGTAAGGCGAGTGAGAACCGCGTGTTCCATGACCTCGCCGACGCAGGACGTCAGGGATATTGGTCGAAGATTGTCGATCTGTACCCGTTTGCCCGGTTTGGGGATCATAATTATGCGCGCCGTTTTCCACGAGCTCGGTATCGCGCCGGCATTCCAGCACACGTTAATGTAATCCGTCAGCCGTTCTATCGACTCGTCGTCGAAGTTGAGGAGCGTCTTATTGGTTACACCGTCCGGGCCCGACGCAGATTTTCTGTTGAGCTTGTGCAGTACCGCCCTCACCTCTGCTACGCTAAAGACCTCATCTAGCTGCGCGTTACTCTTCCCCGCGTACGCCGGATGCGCGACGGGGCTCGTTGCCTTGACGTAACGGGTTCGCACGGCTTCTAGAAAGACCGCGGACGTGCCTTCGTAGTCGTGTACTAGCTTGTTGATCTTGTGCGCGTGCGCTGATTTGGTCTCCTCAGGATCCAAGAGATGCCGGAGGAGGTGACATGGACCGGCGGGCATGAAAATTCGATATGAATGCAGCAATTCAACAGTTTACGAAATACAAAGAGTGAAGCAACTCGCAAAGATTCATAGTCACTGTTACAGGCATAAAGAACACTGTCATTTGTACTGATTTTGTTCGAACGAAGGAGTCTACAACTCCAAATACCTCAGTCATATTGTCGCGCGTCTGCTGCACCGATGAAGTTCCCTCAGATGCGTTTCTTTGCGATGCATTTAGGAACGGCGCTCTAAGTTTAAGCATTATTATCTCGATCGTCGCACCTATGAAGATTCTGCCGGCCAGCGTGAACGGCGATTCGTTGGAACACCAGAACGCATTTAACGCGGAGTCTTCCCCTTGAGTATCACTGTTTCGACCAGAAAACTGATGCCATTTCGAGTGTCCTCGTGTGTCTTTGGAGATCATTGTTTTCGGCCGTATATCAGGCTGTTGGCAACGCTGCACTACAAATACTTGCACAGAAAAGTGATGCGCGCGGAAGTCTTTGATGTCATGTGCGAGAGGGCATAGTTGATCGCACAAAAGATAACGTCGTACAAAGCACGTCGAGCGAAGTGGAGAAAGAAAAGAGCCATTCCACTATGCGTTTCAGTTGGTCCTCGGGATGAGAGCCGTCTGTCGCGGATCTTTGAGATAGTGGGAACAAGCCTTGCACAAAGCCCGGGGTGCGTTTCATCATGCCCCACTGAACTTCGTGTGGCTGAAACAGGACTGTGTGACCCGCACTTATTTGATATAAGTCGTAGATGCGATAGGTACTTGGGAGCCGTAGCACTGAATTGAATGACATTTCAGGCAAACACAGGGAGGTGGGGACAAGCACTCTGAAGGTTATAAATGCCTGCTCTCGTATAAAGTCATAAAATTATTCCACAAACGTGCCAGTTTTAACAATCCTTTCCGAAGTCTTCAGTCTCATCTTGTCTGGAAATGATGCCACTAAGGAGACTTCTCTGCGTACAATTCACTCACGGACAGTGTTGTTGTCGTAGCTTACACGCCTTTATACACATTTTTGCCCTTAAAGGGCTGCGGTGGATCGGTTTGGGAAGTGGCGGAGATGAAAAGAATGGGAGCATTCACTCAGGGAAGGTGAATAACTGCGCTCTAAGCTTCCAAGCCGCCAGAGGCACTGGTTTCCTGATTCTATTTGTTCTTTCGCGCTTGCAGCTGCGGTGACAAAGGAATCAGAGCATTGCTAAAATGGATCTTAAGTGCCGAAATTTCAACACTCTATATCCGAATATATCCGTAAAATATTTCGCTCGGGCTAGACGATGCTGATTTGCATTAATATAATTCGATAAAGCACTTATCAGTAAATTTATGGGAAGCTACATATTTCACAGCCGCTACGAATAATCTTGCCTCAGTTATGTCAGGGGCATCTTGTGATGTACGCCCAGGCAACTGAGGAATTCTAAGATATGACAAGGCACCATATCGAGTTACGAGAAACGTATCGCAGTCTCCGATCAACTGCAGTCCGTATCTCGGCAAGTGAATACATGTTCTTGCATAATGCGCTCGAGCCGCTACGGAGCTTTGCTGCGTTACAAAAAAAAAAAAACGATACCGCACAGTTTCAACAGTAGCACTCGCTCACTCCCTATCTGCTCAGTCATTCGACGTCACCAATTGCGCGGCTCGCATACATTTAAGTGCCCCGCGCAGCTGCGCTTTCGAGCAATATCTTGCGCACTCTCCAGCCAAGTCCTTTAACGATTCTCTTAGCATCCAGCGCTTAGTTTGCCAGGCTCAGACCGTCGCAAAGATGTTGGCGCAGGCAGCGAGTCGTGAACATATGTTGCTACAGTTGTAATGAAGTCGCGGAAGAACTCCGGGCGCAAATCTCCTCATTAGGTGCGTGGGCACCCCCTCTTTGCCCTATTCTGTCTATTCCACTTCTCAGCGCACTATAGTTGGGCCGGTGTGCGAACAGTCTAATTGCCATCGCGCAACCTGAAAAAAAAAATGAATATGCATTTACGTATACGCTTAACACGGGCGCGTTCTCTAGTGCGTTCGGTATTGCCGTCGCTCCGTTGAGCTTTATCTTCACTTAACTCCCTCTAAATGTCAGCACGCGCGCGTGCAGACGGCGGCGTAATCAAGGCATCTTGCAAGAGCGGCTTACGTATCGCCGCGTGGAATTTGCATTTCGGTGGATAAGTTCATCCACCATGCACTCGGGGAGGGAAGAGTTCTTTCGGCGCGCGGCAAGAAACAGCTTAGGTCCCCTTTGTGAGTATGTAAACGCAAAGGCGCGCGAAACGCTCGAGAAAACTTCGTCCCTCGTTCTTTAAGATTTACTAAGAAACTGTTTCAGTCTACCGAACACTTTAGCTTTTTCAACCCGTTTTTGAAGCCGTATATTTGGTCGCATGTAGGAAGCAGGGACGATTTCTTGCCGCGTGGACAGTAATTGTGTCACAATAGGATCTTAACGGATGTGATGTTTTCATCAAAGCTTCCATCCACCCTGTGCGGAAAGCGAAGAAGACAGCGACAAGAAACTGCATCTTCCTGTGTTGTATATACATCATCATGGACAATAAAAAAAAGAACAGTGAACGTAATCTCTTAGGCAAGCAGTATTCCTGAAACGGATCGCAGGACGATGACTAAGTCTCAGCATTCATTTTTAGTGGCAAACACGGTACGCCAAAGTTTCTACATGGCATGAAGCTTCGCACAAGCATGAATGGCATTGCGTTGTAGGGAGATAATCGAATATTTAGAGACGGGGTTCTTCCGGCTCCTACTGAAATTTCTTTGTGGCGTAGTGATTGAGAAAGTCAGCAGGTGAAATGAACGGCGTGCAGCAATTGCCATTGTGCCCTGTTCATAAACCCGACCCATTCTTTGGATCGTACGTGATGTTTCTTAATGCGCTTGCAACGGTTCGCGTTAGCTTTAATATCACTGTCTGCCTGCTGCTAGAGACGCCCCCAATCAACTTCGCCAACTTGTTCTTCCACCCAGTGGCACGGTATATAAATTGTGACCGTCCAGTTCGGGAAAGCGTCATCCAGGGTCGGTGAGCGTCACGTAACTACAAAGGGTTCGTTTCAAGATTCAGACATTTTCAGACATTCAGACGTTTCAAGATTCATACCGGCCAACTCTCGCAAATATTTTGGAAGGTTTATGAATTCGGGCTAGTTCTACAATTTTATCAGCGTTCACTCAAAATTTAGAAAAAATAAATTCTGCTCGCGAAAAGGTTTCGCTCGATCGTTGCTCTTCAAACCTTCCGTTAAAATTCTTCTGATGGTGAATAGTCTGCAAGAGTACTTTCATCGAGCGAGTTTCTACAGACAAGTTCCTGAGGCCTGCTTATACAGCCCGCTGATGTGAGCGCGTTCGCAGCCGGTCTTCAGCGAATAGCGGAAGTCTTCCGTCTTTATTATTATTTTTACATTTATTTAGGCATTACTTACGCAGCGAGTCTTCATAAGAGCAAAATCTTGCTTCACGTCCCATTGGTAACTTTATAGAAAGCCTACCGGGAAAACCCTTTCCGAGTCGATTCACCTCTTCAAGTAACATTTGTCATGATGGTGAGAAAACGAAAGGCAGCTAGAGAAAAGAAAAAGAAAATAATTAAAAAAAACGTCCCGAGAGAAAGGCCTTTCGTGAAAAATCTTCGTATCCGATGCAGCTTTCCGAAAGCGACAATTTCGTAGTGAAAAGTGCTGTTGATACGTCAAGGCACTCTCCTGATATACGCAATCGCTATATCACAGTCGCCGTTCCCCGTGTTCGAACTCCTTTCACTGTCATCCGCCGTTCGGTTTTGGTGAAATACATATTTGCCGCCAAAAAGACACACATAGAAAGACAGAAACAGGGAGAACACGACAGCTTTGTATTTTTCTACTTTCTCTGTGTGTGTGTGCCATTTTGGCGGCAAAAATATATTTCAGAAACTCGGCCAAGAAGCAGTAATGAAACGCCTTTCAGCTTCGGCATCAGTTCCGGCTGCCTTGCTCTGAAATGGCCTGGCTTCATTTGCGAGCTTTTTCACAACAGAATGCCTCCGCCGATTCCATTTGCGTTTTTTAGCGTGCGCTTGAACTTTCAATCAATCAATCAATCAATCAATCAATCAATCAATCAATCAATCAATCAATCAATCAATCAATCAATCAATCAATCAATCAATCAATCAATCAATCAATCAATCAATCAATAAATAAATAAATAAATAAATAAATAAATCAAAACTAAGTAAAAGCGTACGTCCTTGTCGGACGCGTGAGCAGGAACATTCGATACACAAGATGCATAAATTAAGATTGTTCAGCGCAACACGAAAGCAAAGTTGCCGCTACGCCTTCAGCCATATTGAGAGTAAATGACTGACGTCGAGATAAGCGTTAACCGACAACATGCTTGTAAGTGGCTTGACGTCGTTATAGCTTTATGAACGCAAGGGTTGCTGAAAATCCAGCGGCACCCCTTTATAAAGTTGCGTTAACTGCGAATCCAAGAGAGAAAGAGAGGGATAGAGGCGGGAACGAAGAAAGGCAGAGAGGTCAACTAGAACCGCATATCCCCTCGGTAAGAAGGAGTGCGAGTTGGAAAGATAAGAAGGAAATAAAAATAGACGCAGAGCACGATCGCAGCGCAAGATCGCGATGAACACAAGTCAGTGCTGAAGTCGTTTCTGCTCGCAATATCTATTGCCTATAAGAACAGCGGCAACGCCTTCGTCGCCCTGTGCTGCGACGGCTAGTGCGCTCGGCATTCCAAAATCGTCTTTTTTGAAAGTGGCATGTCATGGCAGCAGTAAGACCCAGATTTGGGCGAGTCGGTTCGTACTCCGTTAAAAAACAGCATGACTGGGACGAAGAGACAAATAAAAAATCGTATTACAAGCGCTTGTAATGTTTTTTTTTTTATTTCTGACCTTCCTTTCAGTTGCGATGCGTTTTCATCACGCCTGTGATGAGGACCAGGTAGCGCTGTCAGGAACGATACTCTTTGTAACCTGTATGAAGGACACGGGAGAAAAAAAAATATATAGCAACTATTAAGCCGTAAATCCGAGAGAAATACGTCAGCATTACGTCACACCTCTTTGAGGTCCCGGATCCATGATTTAAACCGCGTTCACTGCATTGCAAAACGTTGTTCAGTAGCTCACTCGTCACATGTCCTGCGTCTTCGAGGAGCGAATTGCAACTGACGGGGGTCAGTTTTACAATATAATGTGCAGCGTTGTCACTCATTCTAATACGAAAGAGCAAACTTCGTGAACTCTTACATACCACACAAAGCAGGGATGCCGGCGTCGGCAGAGTCGAGATACGATGCGAAGGCGTAGCGAAGAGTTCAGGCGGGGCAGTTGGTTGTGTTGAAAACTTGACGTGATCCACACGGACAACGTAATGTCTAGTGCATGTAAGGTTCTCATGGTATTTATTCCTACTTTCTGTGTTCACTAGCTGAGCAAGCAACGCCATCGGCGTGTTCGTCATAGTTGACACCACAGTGGCCTGGAAGCCACCTATATGTGTCGTGGTGTCGTTTCTCAGTCAAGTCGCTCTAACCTCGAACGCGCAAATTACAATTCCCACTTCGGCGATTTTCGCGCTCTGCTTCATTATGCTAGCCAGTTTTCTCATTCTAGGTGGGGTTATCGCTGTCTGACGTTTTGTTGAAGTCCTAGCCGAGTCGATATCTAACTGCGTCAGTTATAACCACCTATTTCTTTCTTAAGGATTACCTATTCATTTGTTCGTTTTAGAGCACCGCTCTTAGGCTCCCGTTCTTGCGTTGAGCGTTTAACCGAAGTGAACGAGCACAGCGAATGGTGAAAGAGTGAACGCGGAGAACAGCGGGGGGGGGGGGGGGGGGGGTATCAAAGACTGATAGCGAAGAGAGCGCGAGAAGGAAAGCGGAAGGGTGCGCCACGGAACCAGGAGGAGGAAAGCAGAGCAGGAGGGTATGGCGAATGCGTGAAAAGAAAAGCGTAGTGCCGCGCAAGACGTGTTCTGCGGGAACGATCGCTACGAGATGGCGCCAGAGTAGCGCGCGTCGTCTGTTCACCAATGACGACACCGATACCATATATGGGAACAAAGCGCTGCATGAGCGGAGGTCTGTCTGCGGCGGTTGCTGCGAATCGTGCCCACGCGCTCCCTCTCGCGATCTCCCGATTAGCGAGGCAGTCGGGCCACACTTCACTCAGTTCGCAACGCGCCGCACGAGACAGATTGTCCGCGCCAGCCAATATATCGCGAAATAAAAACACGCATAAATCTGCGCTCAAATTTCGCATTAGGGAGTATCGTAATCATTGGCAGGTTTTATTCTTTCCCTACTTGCTGTGAAATGCATACAACTCCTTTAGCCGAGGTACATAGTGGCTCAGTCTCCCAAAAGCGACCTATACGCATGGTGTTGCACTTAACTTGAGCCAAGCATAAAAAATAGATGCAAATGGCACGTAGCTAGACAGAACCACGGTAACGTTGTTCTGCGTCGCTTGGAGATAGATTATTTTTTCAATCTGTCTAATTGCATAAATCACCATTATCATCATCAACATCATCATCATTATCATCATCATCAGCCTGGTTACGCGCACTGCAGGGCAAATTGTAGAGCAACGTGAGAAACTCCCGATATCGCTTTCTGTTGCTCATTACGCGCTGAATAAAAGTGTTTTTTTTTTTCGAGCGTAAAAGAGCCCGCGAAGACACGCGAAGGGCCTCGAGTGGCCAGTCGCGCGGCAATTTTGCCTGTATTCACGGCCTTATTTTACACTCGGAAAAATACCTTTATGTAGCACGTATTGAGCAAAAGAAAGCTGCAGAAGACTCGACATTTGGGCAAGTTGGTACTGGTTGAAAATCTCGAAAGGGCAGGGCAAGACGACAAGAACGCTTTCTTGTGTGTTTCCTGCTTTGTTTTTGTCGTCTTGCGCTGCCCCTTCTAGATGTTCAACAAAAAGCTGTATCTGGAGTTTTGCATATTGCCCTAAAATTTTCTGACACTTCTAATTCATCTAATTATGACAATGGAGGAGTTGATTAATTAATCAAGACTAATTATATCGTAACGCGGAATTAAAAAAATTACTTAAGTACCTTAAAGCGACAGCAAACAACGTTACCTTGGTTCGGTCTAGTTACGTGGCAACTGCATAATTTAAAAATTTGGCTCAACTTACGTGGAACACCCTGTATAACGAAAGAGAACTGACCAGAAAGGAAGAGCTCACGGATGCTGCGTTCCTCATCGATTATCAATCTGTCAAGCGGAAGGTGCCCAGCGTTCTCATAGAATTTTCAGCAGAAGTCGAACGTTTTGCTCCCAGCCCATCGGAGCTGTCCTTTTCTCGCAAGAGACAAGGTGTGCAGTGTGCGAACGATGCGTAAACAAAGTCGTCGAGGTGTTTATTTATGCATGCATCACCCTGCAGCCGGCAGTGTCAGAGGCCAGCGTGAACAGCGTTAATATTAACAGGGACTCGGCGCTCGAGATTGTCCCGAGGACGGAAGGAGGGAGCAAAGAAAAGTTGGCGCGAACGGCAACAACGAACAACCAAGTTCAATGTTATCCACACATGCGAGACGTTCCGCGAACGAACTAGAAAGAAAAAAATTGGCACTGGCTTAGCTCGGCTATGCCAGGATATTCGTAGCGAAATATAAGGCATAGCATGGTTAGCCTTGGTTAATCTTGATTGCAAGTGCAGGTTGGTCTGGTCTTCTAGCTATGTTGCGGCGTTTAGCCAGTCGTTCGGCGCGCTGTTCGTCTGTTTCCTGGGCGATTCGTTTCCTCTTCATCTCGTTACGATGTCGATTCCAGGTCTCCTCCTGCTTATCAGAATTGTCGCCGTCCATACTGGCGCCTCAACTGTGGTCGCGGCGCACGCGAGCTCTCCTTTTCAATCCTCCGACATGTTATCAGGCGTGCGACGTAGCTGGCGAAGCCTGCGGAGGCGAGCGCAACGACGAGGAACGCGGTGTGATGAGGAACGCGGTGTGACGTCATGTTCCTCCTCAGAGCACGGCTACGGCGAAATCGCAAGTTCGTGGCCAGTAAAGCTTTCGCTTTAAAAGAGTGCCGAGGACGCCCCGGCGTTTTACTCTGTACTGCACGGGTTTCGGATCACATTTCGTCTGAAGCCAAGCCATCCCTTCCGAGAAGCTAGCACACTATAGCGTGCACACCTATGTTATTTACTCCTTGTTCGGTCGATGCGATGGCACAGAAATAGTCATAGCCGATGAATAACATCTTACTGTTTGATCATAGCGTTAAGTAAATACAGCCTATTGCTCTCTGTTCAGTATAACCTATAGCTGTCCAATCCATAGTATTTTATGTCGAGCGCCATAATATGGCATCTCGTCGTCAGTTTCTAGCGGTAAAAAAAATAAATTGGGAGAAATTGTTGTTTTGAAGGAAATGTTACGCCTGCGGCCGTATTCTGAGTCGATCGCATTTGAGGATATCTCTTTCAGTGGACGCTGGTTGGCTAAACAAGCAGCCGGAACGCCCCTAAGCTGAGCCGTTGCACCTAGCGCCCCCATCCTCCGCAATAGTCCAGAAATTATCTTTTCTTTCGGTTTAATTATTCAGGAGTTAGATACACCGATTAGTAAATCTGCAAAGTAAGCCTCGTCTTGAATGCCTAAGTAAAACTATAAGAAATAATCAGCTAACTTTTTTATCACCGACAGCGCATCTCACAGATCAACAAACTTGCTCTCAAACATATTGGCACACATACATTTAGGCGGCGGATTGTTCTTTGGTGTGTTCTGAAACGTAAATCACAATAAGCCATTATAGCAACACACGGGCAATTGACTGCGCATACCTATTTCTTACCTTTCCTAAAACGCGAGTGGCCTGGTATCGAGAACATTGTAGTGCCCTCAAGGAAGAACAAAAACTACTCATACAGAAAAACCGCTTTATAGTTTCTCGATTTGCTGTCTTACTTGTTACGAAGGCCATAAAAGAATGTAGAGAGAGATAGTAGAAACAGAAAGCCTTTCGGGAAAACGATCGCTCTTACTTTTCTTTACGTTATTATTGCAAAATTATCGTTATTATTGGGGAGCGAATGTGCAAGAACAAAACCAACACACCCACGGAACCTCCGCGCGTTTATTTTTGTTTTTATCTTTATTGGGGTGGGGGGGGGCGCTAAATTAACACAGGCCTCGTATCGCCCTTTCGGCAAACTAAAGGCAGTGTCAGCCTACTGGCACACGCGCCTCCCGTTATACGCGGCTCCTGCACAAAAGCCGTGCCAGAGTATTTTACGGCTCAGAGTATTCTTCCTTACACGGAGCTCATCACCCTACAGCTGTGTGCATACAGAACACCCCATAAAAGACATTCGACGCCCAAATGGAAACTACGTCGTAAAAATGAAAGCGCTGTAGCCGCTGCCGGCGTAACCTGCTCATCGTAAGTATTCATTCCTCGACGAGACCTCTTGCGTCATGATCCTGGTCTCTCCCCTTAGGGACGGCATATTTGTCGGTTTCGTTAGGCGTCGTTTTTTCTTTATTTACTTATGCTTTATATCCTGCCACGTTGCTTCTCCCGAACCTATGAAAAAAGAAAACCTTCTCCACTACAAGGCTCCTTTGGTCGTGGCCGGTTTACGACTTTTGTGAGGCCGCTTTCGGCCACCGCCAATAACTGAATAGGGATCCGAGGGATCCGATTATTACTCGCGCGTCGGCACAGTTTCTTACTCAGCAGTATGCTGCTTATCGGGAAGGCAAGTGTGGTGTTCAAACAAGAAAGTACGAGGCTGCACGTAATAGGCTATCGATTGAAAGCCGGAACGTGCTGTACCAAGCATCGTCTTTGATTCGGAGGACGTCTTTTTACAACGGAAGAACGCTACTACCACTGTCTCGAGGAGCAGTTACGCACAGTTGCAGACACCGGTTGTAAAACTCTCTACGATATGCTTTGGCGGTTTCACCGGTCCGGCATATTTTTCGTTGTTACTTCTCAAGTCGTACCCTCATCTGTTCCCGCAGGGCAATGGCACGACAATGCTAGTGATGAACGAATAGCAGTAGCAGGCATGTATAGTTTAATACGCTCGTACATACTAACGATTTGTCATATGTGTTTAGATATAAACCATGTCACACTGAGGTACAGAGGAAAGCTCATCAAACAACGCAACCGATAACTAGAGAGTTAGTGGATAGTTAAACATTACGGGAGAAAAAATACATAGTGGGGCAGTACTCGATCATCGTCCGCAGAGGGAGGCACATTGGTGCCCTTTTTAAGTATGACTGCACGAGCTCTGCGACCACGTTTGATTATTTAGTTGTGATGTGATCGCCCTTGTGCCTGCGCGCGCAAAACTTGTTATCAGTTTCCTTCTACCTTTCTTACTTAATTTTCTTCGCGCTGCCCCCTCCCCCTCTGTATAGTAGTAAACCAGATGCAACCTGGTTAACACCCCGGCCTTTTGTTCCTTATTTCTCTCTTTATTGCCCTCTCTTTCTCGCTCTGTCCAACCAACCGATGTATGGCACGGCCAAAACAATTGGACGTATCGACGTTTTACGTTGTAGTGCTTGTTAACTCGATAACTCTTAAAGCGATAGCTTTCTTCAGCTAATTCGGGCACGTTGGGCGACTGGTCGATCTCACAAAATAAGCAGTACGTGGCACATGCGCAGACTGAAATTGTCTGCTTACTTGAGTCACTAGCAGCTGGCTGCTTTCTTGCCGAGTAGACAGGGGCCACTGGCTATGAGCACGAAAGATAATTTGCCGCTGTCTGGTCTGGTAGACAACTTGTCTCGCTGGACATGTGCCAAGACTGGCATGAGCGCGAAGAAGAAGAAAATCGTGAGCCATTCCACGGTGTGAACGTGGATGACCAGGGTAGCTAGGTGCGTAGCGCGCGACAAAGAGGTGACGCATAATTTTGAACAAATGTACGAACACGTTTATTGCCGTGACCGGTGGTCATGGTGACGAAAGGTACGCACGCACATTTATTTTTCTACGATCGCATTCATTCGTGTTATACATTCGTTGTACGCATTCGTGTTTTCATTTCTCGGTATACTGAGGCAAAGAATTTGAGACTGAAATCGCCGCACCGATTAGCTAGCAGTGGGCCAGTGCCGTCAGCGCCTTCGCAGAGGGAGGGGCAGTATGTGAACGCCGGCATGATGAGCGGCAACGGAGACAGCTAAGGAAGAAGACAACGACGACGAACGCGCGAGCCGTGGCACGAGCCATTGCCGATGACGATAGTTTTTGCTTTCACGGATTTGTCGACGGATACGCAGAATACACGGAACCCTAGCCATAAACAGCTTCACTGTAAAACTTCTTGGTCCGAAGACGTTAGTCGCGAGTTGTACGCGCTTGCAGGGGTGGCGCTGAGCGGTGGCGAATTGGTTACGGGTGCCATCGCCCTTTGGTATAGACAACATTGGCACTGCGTATATCACATTGTTATGTGCCCATTCTTGGTCGATCCCCCAGATGTGCGGAGGTGACACGAGGGGATGTACCGAGGTGACACGTAGGCTTGAATACTAGATTAAAGCGACCAGCGCCCCATCCGCAAGACAGACACCTCCGCGTCGAGAACGACCGCTTATTGGATAGCCATTGCAACGTCGACGTTGCAGCCAGGATACTAAATAGGTAGTGGGGGCTCCTACGGAGTTCCAACTGGGGTGTATAGTGATTACAAGATATGCTGTGCCGTGATACCACTCGACATTGCGGTTGGCAGCGGGATCGCACACTTCGCGTGTCTGCTGATGGGCCCGTAAGCTTCCGTGATTCACAGATTACATTGCGGGTATGGAGCAGGTTACGCAAGAAGGCTATCGATGACTTTGACATCGTCTTTGACGGTTTCTGCCACAATCTTTCTTTTTTTTTTACGATTGTAGTTTACCGGAATAAGCATAGAAGATGCTTGAACACCCTTTACCCACCATAAAAGAAAGAACAGCTGCCAAAACAATGACTTTCCAGATCCTGCCAATCGAGTCGCCGGTTGCGGCAGTATAGGCACCACCTGAAACCGTGCATTTGTTTTACAAATGCCACGAAGAACCGTTTTCGTATGAAGCTTCAACACAAAATAAGCCGATTGTCTATTATCGCCTGTCGCGGAAGTGAGGAGACAATATTTTCAAGAAGATTCAAATATTACTTGTGGAGAATCCATCCCGATCACAGACTGTCAGACCAACCGGTACGGTGCTTACGTCGTACTGTCTCTTTCTGTGCACCTTCCTGGCGTACCTGAGTGCGTGCATTCGTGTTTTCTGTTGCAACAGGCAATTATATAGTACGGACAAAAATCGACGCCATGTCCTCACTAGTAAATGTGGGTCATCAACCGCTATGTTGTGGTAGATTATCTTCAGCTGAAAGATTAAGCCTGTTCTACGGCGCGAAAAAATTGTGGTGCAACCCATCTCACGATGACTGCTGACGTCAATGCGATTAGCGTTAAAACAATTTAGTGACACCGTATCGCCGCCCGCCGAAATGCGTCATGTATGAACCACGTATTGCAGCTGGGTTGCTCTCTAACGCTTCGCATGGATGGATGTTATGAGCGTCCCCTTTGTCACGGGGCGGTGGGTTGCGCCACCAAGCTCTTGCTGTTATACTGCCTAACGTCCTACCTAGGTTAAACAATAAAAAAAAACACTATGAACTACCACAACCAAATTTTCTGATCCCCTATTGCGAACTGTGCTTTTGTACTTCTCCGTTCTTTGTCGTTTCCCTACTTTTCTTTCACCAATCCTGCAATCGCCTCTTACTAATCCATATTACGGACATGTTTATTTTTCCACTGCACTCTATGAACCCAAGGGCTTCAAGGAGGCCAGTGGTGCCTAAATAGACCGCTGGGTAGGCGTCTTCACATTCTAATAAAACATGCTCCATAATTTCTCTAGCTTTACCGCAGCAACACAGGCTTCTTGTTCCTTCTTACATCTAGTTTTATAGGTGCGTGTTCTAAGGCATCCCGATCTCGCTTCGAAAAGTAATGAGCTTCCCTTTGAGTTATCATAAATTGTTTCTTTCCTGACTTCATTTTTTTTCCTCTTAAGTAGTTACTCATGGCAGGTTTCGTTTCCATTACCGGCACCCATGAGATTATTTCAGCCTCTCTGACTTTCCGCTTGACGTTCTTTGTTGCTGTGTTGCCCACCCTACAGGCCGCATACTTGCTGGTAAGCTTCCTAGTTCTTTTCCTCCACTGTGAATCAATGTTTTTTCCTGTACAGATACCTCAACACTCTCCCAGCCCATTTACTTTCTTCCATATTACTCAGTCGTTCTTCATACTCAATTTTACTGGGAGCTTCCCCTCACTTGAAAACTAGTTCAGCCCATATCACCTTGCACAGCTTCATTTGTAGTCTTCCCGTGAGCGCCCAGTGCGAGGCAACCCACTGACCTTTGGTTCACGATCTTTATAATCGACTCTTCCACTATCCCACAATATGGGACGCTTCTGCACCGCGCAGATAAGCTTATCGTTAAATTCCACGCGCGCTGTCTTTGAACTCGTGGCCATGTCGCTAACACAAAGTGCCAAGCCCGCGAACACAGAAGCGCGCGCGCGAAGAGCATGTGCCGGCGAGGAAGACAGAAGTGACGGAGGCGTCGGCCAGTGGGCCATGATTGGCTGCCCTTGCTGGCCGCTTCCGGCAGCGCTTGACGACGCGCGTCAAATATCTGGGGGGTCCTGATCAAGGGTGGCGGGCGTTTTCGCCGACGCCGGACGTCGAATGCGGGCCGACGGGCGAAAATCGCAGACTTGCCGCCGTAAAAATGCTCCATGTATCCCGGCCTTTAAGACACCCTGCTCTGCTTGAGGAATCGAACAGAAGGTGTTAAAGCGGCTGCATAGATAGATAGACAGAAAGTGGCTGAAGTAAATTATAAGGCTGCTAATCGCATTAAAAAGCAATCAAGCTGAACGACAGATAGCACGAGCAAACAGATTACTGCAGTCATGGCCGTGTCACGGTCGAAAGTCCCCGCAACAGAACTTGAAGAAGTAGAATCTAGCCAGGCACATGAACCGGAAAAACAAGAAAAGAATGGTTTCGCGTGGCGATCGAGGTTACGACCGCAGTTATTCCTTTCCATCGGTGCGGTCGCCAGAAGCACTCGAAGTGAGAATCGTAGTTTTTTCTTAGCGCTGGGTGTCCTCGCTGTTCTTTTTTTCACTTCTTTCATTTCGCGCTTTGTCTCGCAGAAATTCATTTGCGGCTGCCACGCGGCAAAGCCGTACAACTCGTCGCGGGAAACACTCCGGGGCATGTGCTCTGGATTCCGTGATCTGCTTCCAGGAAATGAGATCGGTGTTACCGCCTCTCCATTTCCCGCGGCTGTGTATTGCTGCTATAGTTTGTCCTTGCTTTTTCGATTAGTTTTGACGCATTCAGCCGTAAGCTCCCGATGGTACAGACTCCTATTATTTCTTCAAGAGGCTTCCTCACTAAGGCCAAGAAAGACTTTCTCGTTATGGTGATTCTGAAGAATTGATAATTTAGCACTGCCACAAAAGCCTAGGCATAACTAATCAAACTCACGATGTAGAACGGTCCCACAGACTTAGAACTTTTCAGGGAAAGAAACGGAAGTCAATAATAGTAAAACTTGCACACTTCAAGGATAAGCATGGCATCCTTCTTCAAGTGGTAAACTGAACGGCGCTGAGTACGGCATCAGCGAAAATTTCGATCTCCCTGGAAACTCGCCTGGCCCAAGGGCACCTAATCGAATTTGCAAAACCGCAACGATCTTTGTTTAAGCTCCGCCACGACAAACTCATCTCTGGGCGAAAAACCTACGATTACGATCATGCTACACAGTCGGTTGTCGAACGCCAATCCTAAGAGCAAGTGCAAAAACCAGTGAGGCCGGATCATCGTGTTAATTACAATCTATCATTGCTCTACGCTAACATCCGCAGCCTAATAGCTAAACGTGATTTGCTATGCAGCCTCTTTATATCGTCGTCTAGTATACATCGTGTTATTAATAATCGGCAGCTTGCTTGGTTATGTTCCACAGTTTACTTGATTCCGAAACCCTTCCTGATCTATCAGTGCAGGACATTTTTCGCGAAGATAAGAGCGATGGAAACCGTGGAGCAGTGTGGCTATTGCTACCCATCGCCAACTTAAGTGATCTTCTGTAAACATAAGAACGCCTCTAGAAATTATAGGGACGTGCTGCTACGCCACTGCATCGTTCATCGGCTGTTATCCTTCACTCAGAACTGATAGCACCTGTCTTTCGTTTGTTCGCGACGCGTTGTTAGAACTAACAATGGCCCATCCTGACACCCCTTTCTTGTTGCTCGGATAGTTCAACTTCCCATCTATAGATTGGAGTAATGTTGGTTCATGGTCTAACACGCACACACACACAAAAAGAAATATGGCTACCGAATTTATAAACAAGTGCTTGCTCTTCGGTCTCTCGCAGCTGGTTACTAAACATACGCGCATAACACAACACTCGTCGTCGAATATCCTAGACCTCGTCTTGACGTCACACCCCGATAATATGCCTCCACTTATATATGTACATCAATGGCCTTAGCAATCACACCGTCGTCCATGTCATGTTTTCTTGCAATATATATACTCAAGAGTAAAATACCAAATAAAGTACTAATGCTGTACGATAAAGCTGATCGTACCAGTATGAATCGTGAACTTTCATTCTTTCACGCAGAACTTGCCCTTGCCAGCGGTCGACCGCGAGTAACTGGACGCTTTTCGCAACAAAAATGTTGCGTTTAATAGGTCTTTGCATTACGACTGGCACAATAAACGATAGATTGCGTTCTAGGTGGTTGAACAGTACATTAAAGCGCTTGAACAATAAAAAAAACGATGATTTCGCTTAGCTAAATCTTCAGGCTCTCTTTCCACCAGCGAAAAATATAATGAGGCCTCTAAACAATACAAGTCACTAAACGCAGACATAAAATGTGATTTATTTTCTACTACCGTTCAAAACATGTCGCACTCCAACCGACGGCGTTTCTGGAAAATCATAAAAGCCGATAATTATAGCTCTATTTCACTTTGTAATCACTATGGTTCGCCCATTTCTGACTCAGGCGTTCCTGATGCCTTGAACTTTGCATTATGTTCAATGTTCACAAAAGAATCCGCCGACGAACTTCCAAATTTACGATTTTTCGATTTCCCCCCGTTGAAATGTACTGATCTTAGGTCAGAAGGCATCGTTAAGGTTATAGATGCCCTGAAGTGCTCATCGTCCTTTGGGATAGACAGAATCAATGCCGAATATGTTAAAAAATATACGAAGTATTCGTGTAGTTCGATCCTGTATCATTTTTGAACGATAACTGGACACACATACACAGTTCCAAGAGATTGGAAAATAGGGAAGGTCATGCCAGTCTTCAGGAGAGGTGACCGGTCTTCCCTAGGTAACTATCGTCCCGTTTCACTCACCAGCACATGCTCCAAAATCATGGAGCACGTCATCTACTCTCATGTTACTACCTACCTAATTTCAGTGAAGTTTTTTCACCTTAATCAACATGGCTTCCGGAGAGATCACTCACGCGAAGCGCGCTTTATTTGTTCATGCTATTCATTTAAACCACGACCAACCAACCAACCATTGCAACTGACGCCCTGTTCTTTCGGCTTTCGAATGGGTTCCACACCATCGTACTTTACTGAAGTAATCACGCCTAAACATTCATCCACTTGTTAAGCATGAAATGTTTTTAGCTCCCGTTGTCGGCTACCTTCAAGTGACCTTGAGCCTGAAGCCAGAACCTTTATCCGGGTACTCAAACGATTAACATCTGGCAACTTGCGAGAACAAAACGAGATCATCCGGGCAACCAGTCAAGACCGCATTACACACGCTAGTTACTTCCCAAACAAGTCACAAAAAATATTGCTTCCGAGTTCTTCCAAATGTTTGTTCACAATATCACTCAAGCCGTAACTTCTAGTATGCTGAAGTATTTGCCATTTCCAATAGCGACCTTCAAAAGGCAGATACAGGGCACTCTACACTTGATTGTCAGCTTTTGGCGCTGAGTGCGCTCTTCAACGCCAGCGGTCCGCGAGTTCCGCGGCGCGTCCGGCGCGCCGCGAATGGCTGTTTGACCGAGACGATACTTGCAATGAGGTTCTGTATGCGACAGGAAACTATTGCGCCCATGTGGACCAGTGCACAGCATGGCGTGTTGTGGTGTGACGTGGTGGGGTGTGCCGTTGCGAACATGCACTACGCCTATTTTAAGGCTGTGGCTAGCATCATCTCCAACCAATCTGCTTTGCCGGTAGCCATTTCACGCTTGCGTCTACTCTCGATTACGGGAGAGCTAGCAACTTTTTTTTTTTGGTTATACAATATTGCCGACATTGCACAGGCACAAGCAGGGTGTGTAAAGAAGCCGGCAAGTGCTTATGATGCTCCGGTTTCTGATGAATACGTTTCGAATACTCCTAAGTAACCTGCACACTCCGTCAGCGCGAAGTGCAAGGCAAGTGCTGGGAAGCTCTCAATTCAGTACTTGCTACTCTTGAGTAAGCATCATGGCTCATCCGCATCATTAATTCGCACTGAAGTCAGAACGGCTGGGGTTTAGCTTAAAAATATACTGCCACGCACTGCAACGTACTGCTGACGCCCACCGGCTCCTTGGTTTTCACTAGTGACTTCAACGTGCATCACCAGCTATGGAGCACCAAGATTAGCTTCAGACAGCAGAGTGACGGCAGCCTAACGTATCGACGGAGCACTTGCTTTGTCTTGACTGATTTCCAGGCGCTTTGCTGCGTGCACAGACAGTGTTCCCTATATCCCGCTTTCCTCTTTTCATTCCCCCAGTGTAGGGTAGCAAACCGGACGTTCTTCTGGTTGATCTCCCTGCCTTTCCTCTCTTCGCTATCTCTCTCTCACTCTCTCTCTCTCTTTGAATAGACTAAAAAAAAGCCTCACATGTCAATCAGTAGCAGGTACAATTGCATGGAGCCGGTATCCGGTTCCAGTCGTAGACAGTTCGTGGAAAAAAGAAACACTTGAACACTTCAGTTCATGCAAAATACGGGGTTGAATTGTGGAAGTGGTGGTGCCGGGTGTGTCTAGTTCTTAAGGGTTTAATATATACATTGATGGCTCAATAATTAATTTATTACTAATAAGTGCGACGCGCTGGGAAGCCGCGCTGCTCAGCCCCGCCCTCGAGGATCAACTATGGGCCGTCCAGCGGGCCGAGGATGCCGTCAGGACCCACGAACTCCTGGCCGTCACCTAGGTGGGGCCTCTGACCCTCCCCACCAACTCGCAGGGCACACAATAAAGTTTTTTCCTCCTCCTCATAAGTGCGAAAGAAAGTCAAGGCGCTTTTTTTTTTCTTCGTAAAGCTAGTAAATGTATTCCATTTGTTACCATTACTTTCGTGAGAGAATCGTACTGCGAAAGTTGAGAAACAAAAATTGAACTGATTTTCTCTGCATTCCTTAGAGCTTTTTAATGTTAACTTTGGTATAGGGATCCCAGACTATACATGCATATTGAAGTATAGGTCGAATAAATGATCTGTAGCAAAGACGTTTTACCCTAGCCGGGGCATTTCTTAATTTCTGTCGGAGTAGACTGAGTTTGCGAAAGGCTGATGCGCATACGTTGTCACTATGACTGTTCCATGATAAATTGTTAGTAATGGTGACTCCCAAATATTTGTAGTTAGTAACCTCCTGTAATTATAAGGAACCTAGATTATAAATGTGCATTAGTAGCTTTTTTCTGCGTGCAACTTGTAAAACATAACTTTTTTTTCCGCATTCAGAAGCACTCCCCACATGCATGCACCAATTTGAAATGTTGTTGAAGTTGCTAAGTTCAAGTTGGTCGTTACGGGAAGTTATATCTCTGTGAAAAAACACAATCGTCAGCAAATAGTCGGATGTGAGGCAAGTTCATTTACAAGATCGTTAATGCACAAAAGGAAAAGTAATGGTCCGAGTGCGCTACCTTACGGTACTCCCGATGTCACCGGTAGACGGTCCGACTGTTGCACGTCGAATAAAACATTGTTTTCGATTGCTCAAGTAATCAGTAATCCAATGTATATTAATAGGTGGAAGCATTGCATTTTTTAAAATTTTGTCATGAGTGAATCGTGAGGTACACGGTCGAACGCTTCGCTAAAATCTAAAAGAATCATGTCTACTTTTCCGTTAGTGTAAAGAGATGAGGCTAGTGAGTTAATCACCGTAATTAGCTGGCTTACCGTTGAGCGTCTTTTTCTGAAACCGTGCTGGTGAGGTGATAACTTTGAGTTTTTTCTCGAGAAACTGATTAATTAGTTTAGCGATGATGTGTTCAATTAATTTACAAGACGATCCGAACTGCCCGATGCATCCGATACAAACTGCACTCATTCGCGATACAGCGATCTTCGGACCTGCCATCGAGTGTTTTGACTCATCTTTGTAACGTCATCTTCATCATTTCTGCCTTTTACGTGCCCGCCCCTCATGCAATGCCCTATTGGGACCCTTGAGGTACCAATAACTTACTTAAAAAGAAAGAAAGGAAAAGAAAAAGGGGGCGTACCGAGGCGTTGCGATACTGCATGGCTATGCGGTCGTATGAGAGGCATGCCCTCCGTTTATAATATCTGCAGCTGAAAAGGGATTCTGGGATAACAGAAGAATAATATAGGTTACAAGCAACCTGGCAGCTGTTGCAAGAAATATGAACCGCCTTCTCTTGTGCAACCACCCGGTGCTTTGATGAACGGCGTGGTGTAGGGTCCCCTATATATGGGCCGGTGGATCGTTTCGCAGCGGACGACGTTAGAGGTCGGCGTAAATATGTGTCGGGGTCATTCATCATATTGAAACCAACTCAGTGTTGTACCTCCTACTATCGGCAGTGGTATACGCAACAGCGAGGTGATTAAATGTCCGTCTGAGCGCCAGATATTGCGATGTTTGTTGCCCTTATCACGCCTTGTCCGCTGACCTTCACTTACTCGGGCGATTTCTCAGTTTTGGCAGATGCCATACGTAGAAAGGAATGACGTGTCGCATTGTTTAAGTCGACCAGAAAATTTATGGTTGCACTTGAGCCATGAGAGTGCCGTACGACATAGATACCAAATGTACGATACGAAGGCGCTTCGACATGTCTCATATGTTTCTCGTGCATCGATTCAAGATAATACATTTTAAGGAAATAGAAGGTTCGGCTAGGCGGGATGCAGGTGTGCGTGCGTGCGTGCGTGCGCGCGCGCGCGCGTGTGTGTGTGTGTGTGTGTGTGTGTGTGTGTGTGTGTGTGTGTGTGTGTGTGTGTGTGTGTGTGTGTGTGTGTGTGTGTGTGTGTGTGTGTGTGTGTGTGTGTGTGTGTGTGTGTGTGTGTGTGTGTGTGTGTGTGTGTGTGTGTGTGTGTGTGTGTGTGTGTGTGTGTGTGTGTGTGTGTGTGTGTGTTGGTGTGCGTGCGCGCGCGCGCCTTATTGTGCGCGGCCTGCATATAGTGATTGTGTCTACAAACACAATAATGTCGGACTGCGCAATATTTCTGACGGAACACGCGGCAGGTAAACACACACATCGGAGCGTGTTTCCCTTCCGTGTGTTCCGTCAAAATGTCGCGCGATCCGACATCTAGCATGCTAAGTGCCAACACGCCCAGTCGTGGAAACTTATAAACAGGACATGTCGGAGGACCTTCGCGACCCCTCTCCAAACATCTCGGCTCGCGCTGCGAACGCAGCAGTCGTCTCAACCTGCGGGTCGCCTGATTACCGCCGCGACGACAAATGACGAGGAACGCAATTACGCGCTTAGCACGCGCTGCCTTGCGTCTCGCCTCGCGCTGCTCGAGCGCTCGGCAACGTGGGTCCATCTCCCGGCCTGCGAGCGCACTCAGCAAGGAGCATATATATGTTTACTCACCCTAAAGGAAGGGCGTACGCGATGCTAACGTAATTAACGCTTCTCCGCGTGCTCTAGAACACGGCGTTTCAGCGTTTCCCGCGTGACCTCGGGTGGAATCCACGTTGTCGCGAACACCCTGGAGTGTCGTTGTATATACTTTGTGGCCACACGAAGCGACGAGTCGCTTTCGGGTGGGCCCGCGCAGTTGCCCCAAGCTCTCACTTAATAAATGAGAGAAATGCAACCCATGCAGTGCAACGTTACGCGTCGTTCTTTAATTAGTGACTGAACCTGCGAGAAATGCGGTGACTGCGGCTTTCTGTGTCCCTGCCTCCGGGCATAGTATGGGGTATAGGAAATGAACCGCGTTTCTCCCTCGTGCCCGCTTACGACGCACACGACCTTCTGCGCCAAGGAATGGCAGAACTGCGGCAATATAATTCCGCAAGGATGGCGCTCGAGTTCCTTTCTTTTTTCTTTCACGCACGAGTAATTAATACACCGGTGTGATCGCGCTACAACATGTTCTTCTGTGATTACATGGTGCGAAAAAGCAGGGCTGCCCGTAGTCACAAAAAGCTCTTACTCTATAGTTGTTCGTAAGAACCAATTTTAACCAATCCTGACATTGGAGAGAAGAGAATGAAGAGAGAGGAAGTGCAGGTAGGGGGGGGGGGGGAGTTACTAGAAGCATGTCTTCGGCTTACTACGCTGCACGTGTGTCGAGGAAACAGAACTCAGTGAACGTTTTTAGTACTTCAAGCTTACTTCATTTGTGTTTCTTTTTGTCTGTTTCTCTCTCCTTCTGCCCCTCCGTTCATACTGGCTCCAGAAATATTATTAGTGAAGGCTGCCGGCCAGTTGCAAGAAGCACTTACGAACGATAAACCTTCGTCAAATTGGTACCAGGCGTCCGCATTCGCAACAAAGTTCAAGCTATCGAACTGCTCGCAAAAGCAGATGCCAGAAAAATCGGAAAGTCGGATCTGTCGTATTCGAAAGCGACCTGCCAATAGCAAACATCACTCGTCATCGAAAAGCTTTGTGGATTTCGGACCGACGCCGCACCGCGAGAACACGCATTGACAGCCGGAAGAAGTAAGTGCTGTAATGCAACTCTTTCCGTGCGGGGCTTTTAGACGTGGCTCATTTTCATGCAGGACGCGCGTTCCCCGCCCGCATCGCTGATTCTCCGCCATGACAAGCATCATACTCTCGCCCTTCAGAGACGACGCGTAGCACCAGAAACTGCTCGGGCCCGGACGTGTAGCATAAAAAGAGGCGTGACCTGCGTCCTAAGAAACGGGAATGCCATGCCGCTGCCCATCACATATTTTGTTCACTGATCCTTCGGCGTTCTGTGTAGCACGGCAACCTGTTTGCAAGGAACGGAAGTGCAAACATCGAAGTGACGCGAGCAATCTGGCAGTCGTTACTCTGGCACGTGACGTGCTCTTGCGCATGGCGCTCGCACTTCTTTGTGCCAATTGTCCGAAGGCTTCTCCCACACGTCTCACTACATATTACATCGCTTCGCGTAGGTCCTTGGCATTTGGTCGGTCGAACACGGATTCTTTTGATGTGGACTACGCTGAGAGACTTGCTGAGGCGTCCAGAAGATCCTTATAGGCATCACGATATGAGTGTCCGTATATTCCCGCAAAAGACTAAGATAAAGTTATTTACCTGCAGCGAGCGTACCTGTTAAGGTATTGTCTGTACTTATCGACACACTCACTCTAAACGACCTCATGTATTTAAGCCCTAGAAACTTCCCGGATATATTATATTAATCACGAAATACTTGAATGCTATCAACAGACGTTGGTGCATGTCGACACCACCACTAGGCTTTTAAAAAAATTACAAAACAATAAAATTAAAACAAAAAACAAAAGACAAAGCGTGTGTTCTGAAAAAAAAAAAAAAACGCCATGCCAAGCGGTAGCAAAATCCGCGAAGTGCCACCCACGATATCGATGGCACTCGAACGATTCCAGTTCGTTCCAGGCAGCACTGCGGCAGCATTTCTCCGATGCCGCGAGTGACCACTTTGGTACGTCCGATCACGTCCACTACACGGGGCGGGCGCCACCTTGGGGGTAACCAAGGCGGAAGGCCAATGCAGCACCGCCGTGCCTCTCTCTGGCATCGACCAAGTGGAACGCCCTTGGCGACCGCGTGATTCCCATGCGCGCACCGCGTAGTAAACGCCGCGCCTCCTGGCGCGTCCAGGCGGCGTGGCGACAGGCGGGCCGCTGCCGGGCTCGCGCCGTCGACGTCGTTGAATCATTCTCCGAACGATTCGCTGTCCTCTTGCGCGATCGATCGAGTGTTCCCTGCTTCCTCTGTGCACAGACACACACACCGATGCGCGAGCGGTGTTTGGTGCAGTGGCTTCACCGGCACCCTCCAGTAACCTGTGGGCTCTTTCTTTGCACTGCCATCTAAAAAGAAGCGCTCGCTCGCCTCCAGCTGCAACAAGCTTGATGAACGTGCGATTTCCGAAGAAACGCTACTAGACGATCCAGATCTATATTGTTATTAGGAGTTTAAGTACTCTGCTTCGCCTTTAAAAAACGGCGATCTTATGTTAAGGACTATTACTGTAATAGCGCGCGGTCGTAAGTCCTGGAGTGCGCAACGAGCGCATATACCTTCTTGTCTTTACTCCAGCTCTTTGCGTGCCGCAGTTGGTATAGCATTCACATTTGATACAACTGCGAAACCTATTGTGAATAATTATAATTTATTAAAGCCTATTTTATGTGACCATAGAGCGCATATAAGCTTGCGAGCCTGACGTCATGAGGATGGCGTGGTGCTACCACCACATTCAGCGGAGCCATAAAGAAAATAGAGAATTACACTATCACTATACTGACGTGCTACGTTCTGAGATACTTTTGCACAAAACGGCGAACAGCGCATGAGAAAAGAAGTGTCAACACATGATAGTCATGTGCTCGTGTATAGCTTGCGCTATGCCTGCTTGTTTAGAAACGTACATTGCCTATTGTGAAATCTTCGTCATGGACGATATTTAGAAGAATATGTTGCGGTATACACGTAGGTATATTGGGTATTGTTCGCCATGTGCCTATCAGATGTGGCCTCAGTGCGTTTCTTTCCGAGAAAAATGTCAATCCGAAGCCTCCACTTCTCGGTATTTCAATGCACGCGACACTATAGTGCAACGCCACTTTTCACTGCAGGATATATTTGCAAGCACCACCGCACTGAAAGTACAGGTACCAGCGGCAGCACAAACCTTGCGAAGTGAACGAAGGCCCATCGCTAAAGTGAGCTATGGGCCAAAACCAAGCGATACGTGAAAGCATAGGAGAAAGGAAATCTTAGTATAGTTGGAATATGCACCAGCTGCATGCCTAACCCCTTGTGGAAAATGGCCGCTTGTTGAATACGTCTCAGGAAGCACTGAGCGATAGAGCGAAGGCTGCGTGGACTCGCGTTGCACAATGCGCTAGGGACTTCGTGGTAGATGACATTGGATTTGCTGGAGGTCGAGCAGAAGAAAATCGAGAAACACGTTTTTTGGTTTACGGTTCATTCTTTTTGTGTGCCCGCGTCAGAAAGCAAATGCATACTGCACACTTGAAGTACAGAGCATCCACCGATCCAAAATTGTCACTGTGCCATACCTTCCTGCGTTTGCGTTTGCGATGACCATAATCATCAGTCATCATTCATTAATACCTTAAAGGCCCCTTTCCGGAACTATAGTTTCCTAGAAAGTTACTATATAGAGGCAACTAAGGCGCTTCCTTTTTTTCCGCCACCGTGGCAATATCAGTCAGTACATGGATTTGTTTAAGCTTCATGTTTGGGGCTTCAAAGGTTCTTGCGAGCTTATTTGTTATGCTTTATTGTTCTAAATTTCCAAGCAGCCATAATTTTCTAAACACAGTGGCATTTCCAACACGACATTTAGCGAGAAATAACTAATTTGTCCAGGAACAAGGCCGTTCTAAGCCAGAAGGACGAAGCTTAGGCAAATCCACGTGTTGACCATGGGCGCTCTTCCGGATACCGTCAAATTCCGTCGTATTTTTGAATTCCCTAATGGGGGCGTTTCGAGCCAATCAGAGAGGCTGTAGCAGCTCTCTGGCCCGATCAGAGCTTGCAAGATGGCGTATTCACAATATGGCGGAATTCGACAATTTACAGAGTAGCAGCAGTTCCCTCTAGCAGGTTCCCTCTAGTAGTTTTCGCAGGAAGCTCTGTGACGCCAGATGCATTTTCACAGATGGCATGCGCCTTACCGGCAGCAGAAGCGCAGCAGAAGAAAGCGAAAACTGCACTGTCGTCTGGCTTATTGACGTTCTTGTTTTTTTGTTTTTGCACCTGCACGAGAGAGCAAATGCACATTGCACGCACTGTCAGGAACTACAGGGCGCCTGCCCATCCAAAGTTGCGACTGGGCAATTCCGTTCGGAAACTTCCTTCTGGCTTTACCTCGGCGGCGACAGTCGATCGGCAACGCCATGTGCACCAAATGTCTGTCTTTGTGCAGCTTTATTCGAAACGACGCTCTCGAACTTCTCTTGTCTCGCAGCAAATTGTCGAGCTCGTATGGTGGGACGGCAAGATTTGTGCGTGCGACACAATACCCTGACTTCTCGGGTGATCATGGGAAGTGATGCCACCGATGGCTAGCAAAATATGCGAAACAGCTTTTTTTTTTTTTTTTTTTTTTGTAGAACCAAAGTCTTCAGAACCTTGGAAAAGTCCGAGTGCTATTTTTTGATTATTCGATCTTCTTTGTCTGGGCTGCATACACAGTAATGTTGCTGCGTTGAAACTAGATTTAAGGGACGGTGGCATTCACGGCTCTTTTGTTTTTCTTTTTCCTGGTGGAAGCTTACTGCTGTAGGCGAACTTTGAATCACGGATGTGAAGTGGAGTGCAAAAGTTTAAGGACCAGAGGTGCCACTAAAATATTCTTTTTTTCTTCGCAGCCTATGCATAAAGGCTGAATCAAGTGGTACTGCCTGCGTGTGCCTGTATGACCAGCGTTATGCATTAATACAATTTCACGTTGCGCGGCTGTGCTAGATTTTTTTTTTTTTTTTTTTGCTGATGCCGTGGTCTCTAGACTTTTGCACTCTACTGCACATTGTTGACATGCTGGCGAAGAGGCGAAGATTCGATGAACAGCTAGATTCCGCATTCACAAGTCATCGGTTGCTTACCCTCCGACTTGTGCAATCAGGCTGCAACCCTCCCCATTTAACACCAGCACTTGCAAGAGCAATATGACATGGCACGAACTTGCAAGCCCCGGTTCCCTTCACTCAAAACATGTGAGATCCCCTCGACAAGCTGTCATCGCTGATGCCGCTAAAGGTTAAAGCTTTGCGATATCATTAAATAAGGCGTAGCTGGGGAGTGATGAAGACACGCGATCCAGTTTATGTGGCTTCCCCCTGGACAGGGCATAAAACCTCTGCAGCGACGTGAAGCTATGCATGTCACCGCGATTGCGCCAAATCCCGACACACTTGCACCCGGATGGTAATTGAGAGCCTTCGCTGGCGTTGTCCGACAGAAGATCGTCTATTTCCAGAACGACTAGCGCTTGACCTTAGGGACGTATGCTTTCTCGAACTGAAGTGAAAAATCTTTCCGATTCCAGACAGCTCACGAGAACGTTCAGACTAGCACAAAATACGCGGGGTGTTCCAACCTCGTAGAAAAGCCTCCTTCTTTCTCCTTCCTCCCCCCACCCCCACCCCCCCCCCTCTTTTCACTTGACTCCAGTACGTATTTATCACTGCTCCGAACGCCGGACAGCTTGGTAGAGCTTTTACGTTTAAAATAATGTTGGCCTTGTGTTGTTTGTCCTGAGAAGTCCCCTGAGACGAAGACTGAAAGGAAAGCAAAGTAACGCAAATAAAAGAAAGAAAGAAAATGAAAAACGACACCTTACACCGATGAGCGCAAGACCTCTTCCTTCGGAGGACGCCAAGGATGTGAGCAAGACGAGATCTTGACAGCAGTTGAAGCTCACTACAGATCCAAAGCGCTTCATCTTCCTGTCCGGTTGTTGTCGTTTTTGTTAGGCCCGCAGAAAGAAGATGCCGTTCTTTTAGGAAGCGGCCGCACTACGTCTTACTAAATCCTGGAACGGTGTACTAGGCAATGCTGCCTTCGCCTTCCGAGACGATGCAACGCGTCGACTTGTGGTGTTCCATCCGAGCATGCGCATCCGCGGCTGTGCCGTCTGCTTTCCATAACGGAAGCAGACGACAGCGAATACGAGCCCAGCATAACGGATACCCTAACAAATAATATACTGCAGCCTTTCGAAGTTAATTTGCTTCAAGCAGGCTTATTACTAAGAAGCTTATTACCTTTGGTGCTCGGCAGCTGATAACGAGGTTGCGGGCGGCGACTGTATTACGGTGGTGGTGAAATGCAAGGAAACAGGCTTAGGTAAGTTTTAAGTAAACCCAGCTTATCAAATTTAACTCCGAGCCACCCCGCCACGAATTTTCTCGTAGAACAACTGTGAATCTTCGGAGCGCAAGCTACAAAACTCACCTGAAGACCGAACAGGTATCTCCGAAACACAAGTTGACTATGAAAACTGATAGCGGTAAAGCAAAAAAAAAAAATAAAATAAAATCGACATCTGCACCCCTAGGTTTGAGTTAGAACAAAAACAAAGCTCGAATCCGAAAACAGCTTACGTCACTGCAGCGAGATGTATAAAATATTTACATAATTATTCCGCCAAATTATCGCTAACAACAGCCTCGATCAAGTTTTGAGCTCAGTTTTTGCTAGGATCCACCAGTCTCGTTCACAGGAGACCGTGCTTGCAAAAATCTTCTTATGTTTGAACTTATATATGGCTTTGGCAATTCAACTCCAATCAGTCTGACTTTTCAGTTATACACATCCTTGTTTCTTGTCATTTTTTTACATATTTTTTCTCTTTTTTAAAATACTCCCTTGTCTTGCGCGTCCCCTTACCCACCCGATTCTCGCTCAGTCTCCAGATGTGCGTACGTTCCATAGTTCAGTATCATTATCATCAGGAGTAGCTGTATCATCATCGTGGTTGTCATCATCATAACCCCACCAGTACCGTAATAAAAGCATCATCATTGAAAAAGCACTCTAGGGCTGTTATTGTGGACACTGTATTCTCAGTTCTGATTGACCACCAGGGCGGCTACGCCCCCTCTGATTTGCTCAAAATGTCAACATGGTGAAATTATTGAGTATACAGAATAGTCACGTAGCTCGGCATACTTGAAATGCCTTCGTCGTTTTGCGTTATAAATTATTGTTACTATAATTTGCGGTCCTTGGGTGCGTCAACTCTTGGACACAGCGAAAGGTCGGTTTGAGCTGCCATCTAGAATTTCTTGTAGGGTAAATGCGAATTAAACTACAATATTAAGCTTTATTGGTTTCTTTCCTTTCTACGAACTGCACTTCAATTTGCTTTATTTTTTACATTTTCTCATTCATTCCCCGAATTTCTTAAATTCATACTCTCCAATGTCTTTCTTTTGAAAGCTCTTGAGCAGCTTTGAATGACGGGACAAAGACAACATAAGGACGCCCTTGTGTTATCGTTTTTTTTGTCCCGTTGTTTAGCGCCCCTTCAAAAGTTTCAATGTACCAACAAGCTCAATATCGAAGGCTTCTGCGATCTGTTTTGATCCCAACCTATCTATTTCGAAATTAAAATTCGTTTGAATTTTTAAATTTATTTTGAACTAAATGGTCCTTGGCCGATCACCCAGAACGGCTATGTGCCACCAACACACGAGGCACTCACATTTGCACCTACCTTCAAGGACTACCGACTAGAGATTGCAGTAATCAAACGGAAGAGCTGTCCTTTGATCCGTCATCGCTAACATCAATTACGGGCTCTTCGTTTGTTCGAAGTCCTCCCATCTTCTACATCTCATCTTCAAATAATTCCTGTCGTTATTATCATTAATCTGCGCGTTACCTACAAGCGCAACGAATCTTTGCCCATACTCCATTGTGGATACGTTCAAATGTTTAAAAAAGAAAGGGCGCGTCATCATCACAATATGCACGTCATCTTCATCACGAATCATCGTCGTCATCATCATCGTCATCATCACGAAAGCACGTGGCACGTGTGCCACGAGCATTGAGAAGAACAGCACGGAACTGAGGCGACGCTCGTCTTCCACGTCTCTGCAGCGGAACCTGCGAAAGGTATGGATTTACGGCCATAGCTATTTCGCCTTATTCGCCAGGCGGCCTCTCCCATTACTCACTCCCGACACGGGCGCCGACGCCGCGACGGAGATCGAGCGGAGAGAGAGAGAGAGAAGGAGATTCTTGAGTATGGGAAGGAAAGGTTGGGGTAAAGTGCAGCGCAGTAACTGTCTCTCAGCAGAGGACACCTCAACCGCGCTGCACAGGGGGTAGGGAATGAAAGTAGGGGGAGAGAAGGAGCACCAGAAACAGCAGCACGCCGCGGAAATGTCATGGAGCTAAAGGCGGTCGGCGAGGCCGACAGCCTCGGCGAATGTCAGGAGCGCACGCAGAAGTGTCCTGTGGCGTGAAGGGCAGCCCGAGGGGTGCAGGAGTTCAGTCACGGTGTCGCACGGCAGGCCGTGCTCACGGTAAACACGGGCAAGGGACGCGCGCGCGAGCGAAAAGTTGGGGCACTCACATAGCAGGTGCTCGAGTGTCTCGATCGCGCCGCAGTCGCGGCAAAGGGCGGACAATGGGCTGATGTTCCGCCACGGAGGAAAGAGAAAACTACATATGTGGTGGAGCACGGCGTCGATCAGGCGGGACAAGCTATAGTACTTTGACGGCGTCGCTTTGTCCCTGCTTACACTTGCGGTCTAGAAGAGTTGATTGTTGGGCTAGTCGGTTTTCCATAATTCTGTTCGTCCACCTTTCTTGGTTCTGTGGTTTTTGTCGCGCTAAGTTACCACTTCAACTGCACTTGTGGAATCGCGGCAGAATCCGCACATCGCGCGTCGAATCCCGGGGACAACCCGCCGCACGCGGTTCGGTTGGAGTACGCACTGCTTTGGTTGGAGTACGCACGGCACTGTTCGTGGCATAGGTTTCTGTGCCACCCCTTATTTGGATCGCACCGCTGGTACGAGTTGTTGTGGTCGTACCCGCTGGTACGATTTGTTGGGAACTCGGCGCTGACGCCCGTGGTTGTACCTGGGTCGCAAGCCCCAAGAATAGCGTTGGCCTGGCGGCCTGGGGTACAACTGGAAGCATCCGAAGGTCCCGGCAAAGCATGAGTCGACTGGTAACAACAAAACAACTTGTTTATTTTAACATCGCAAAGAGTTGGCGGTCAGGTTGACCGAAGTAGAGACGGGAGAGCACTTTACTCAACAGAAGAAATCGGAGCCCTTCCTTTTGGCGTCCGGGGGCAGCTGTTTTTATACTCTCGCAGTTGAGGGCAAGAAGGAACCCCTCAATAGACGAGCACGTGATTGTACAATGGGTTAAGGTGACGCATACTGTCGTAGCGCCGCTGGTCGGGCACAAAGACTGGGAGGAGAAGGTAACTTCTGCTCTCGTAGCGCCTCTGGTCGGGCACAATGACTGGGAGGAGAAGGTAACCTCTGCTCTCGTAGCGCCTCTGGTCGGGCACAATGGCACATACACTCACACACGCACATGAAGACACGTGGCATCGGAACATGCCTGGAAATGCCTGGAAACGCCTGGAAACGCCTGGAAACGCCTGGCGGGGAGCGTAGCGGCGACGCCGAACGGGCCAAAATGTCTGCCGCATTGTTGCAGTCGCGCCGGCTAAACCGCGCGTCGTAGGCGAAACGTAACAGACCGCCCCGCCGGGGGAAGGAGATCCCGATGGACAGGGGACTGCATCCGCTGTCCGGAGGGATGTCGCTCGATGATGCTCATAACCGAAGTCGGGCGTCCCTCGACGTTTCTTGAGCGCAGCGCACAGAGAAGGCCTCGTTCTCTCGTTCAGGTTCGTACGGGACACTGCAAAGTGACTTCGGGAGAGTTCACATTTTTGTTCTCGTTCCCGGCAAGCGTTAGAAATACGCTGAAACTCAACCGCTCAGTCAGCAAGCACGGCACAACCCTCACTAAGCCCTGCCAGGCTCTTTCCCCTTTTCTACCACTGCCTAGTTCCTTACAGTAGTCTAGCATCACTCAGAACGCGTCCACAAATTGGAAAATTGCACTAGAAAGCATATCATCACTTTGAAACACTAAACAAAAGCAATATGGTAAAAAATCCTGCCTCAGGAAGAAAAACATCAGTAACAAACAATTTTGAGGCTGATTCCTACGTTAGGGGCTTCGACTTAAGCCATCGGCGTTACCGTTGAGACTCCCCTTTTTGTAACGCACCTCAAAGGAATATTGTTGCAAAGCGAGGCTCCAGCGCAGGAGGCGGCCATTTTTGGGAGAGATGGTCTGCAGCCATTGGAGAGGGCAGTGATCCGTCTCAATGATAAACCTCGAGCCGGCTAGATAGCATGACAATTTCTGAACGGCCCACACGAGACACGCACACTCCTTCTCGGTGGCGCTATACGCCTGCTCACGACTGGTCAGCTTATGACTAGCATACAGGACGGGGTGTTCTACTTCTCCATTTTCCCGTTGGCACAGTACAACGCCCGTGCCTCGCTCACTAGCATCGCACTGAACAACGAACCCTTTTGTATAGTCTGGCGATCGTAGCACAGGCTGGCTTGTTAGGGCACTCTTTAGGGCGCTAAAAGCTCTTTCCTTTGTCTCGTCCCAGACGCCTGTTTGAGGCTCTGTTTTTCTTAGAGCATCCGTCAGGGGAGCCGCGATATCAGAGTACCTGGGGATGTACCTCTGATAGTAGCCGGCGACACCTAAGAACGACCGAATATCGGTCTTCGTGCGCGGTTGCGGAAAGTCTCGCACAGCGGCCACTTTTATTTCAGAGGGGCGGCGACGACCCTGACCAATCACGTGACCGAGGTAGACAACCTCGGCCTGTGCTAACTGGCACTTAGGAGCCTTTACGGTCAAGCCCGCTTCGCGCAGGCGGGTTAGCACTGCCCGCAAGTGTGCCATATGCTCAGACCAGGATGCGGAGAATATCGCTACGTCGTCTAGATACGGTAAAGCGAATTCTTGCTGTCCCCGCAACACTTTATCCATGAGGCTTGAAAAACAGTATGGCGCGTTCTTCAAACCAAAACTCAATACTTTAGGACGGAATGTTCCCATTGGTGAAATGAACGCCGCATACCTACTAGCCTCTTCTGTAAGTGGAACCTGCCAATAACCCCTGACAAGATCTAGGGTGGAAATAAACTGAGCGCTACTAACTTTCTCAAGGCGCTCCTCGATGTTAGGGATCGGATAAATTTGATCCTTAGTGATGGAATTAAGCCTGCGGTAGTCGACGCAAGGACGAGGTTCCTTGCCCGGTACCTCAACTAAAATCAAAGGGGAGGTATAATCACTCTCACCTGCCTCAATAACACCGAGCTGTAGCATTTTCTTTACCTCAGCCTCCATAATATCGCTCTGGCGGGGTGACACCCGATACGCCTTGGATCGTACTGGCTCTGGGGAGGTAAGTTCTATATCATGAGTAAGTACAGAAGTCCTACCAGGCCTCTCAGAGAACAGACCTTGAAACTCTTGTAAGAGCTGGTGTAGTTCGGTTTTCTGCTCAGGCGACAGCGGTGCTTTACTGATAAGGTCACTAATGACTTGACCGGTGTCTTCCCTGTTCGTCACTGAGCCTAGTCCCGGAAGCTCGACCGGAAGCTCTTCAGGAACGTTTACCATCATGCACACCACTGCTTCCCTTTGTCTATAAGGTTTGAGCAGATTACAGTGGTAAACTTGCTGTGCTTTCCGCTTTCCTGGCAGACTTACCACGTAGTTAACGTCCGACAGTTTCTGAACAATTCGTGCTGGGCCCTCCCACTGCACGTCTAGTTTGTTGTTTAGCGATGTGCGCAATATCATGACCTCATCGCCCACCTCAAAACGCCGGGCCCTGGCGGTCCGATCACAATAAACCTTGGCCCTCTGCTGGGCCTTTGTCATTGCTTCACCTGACAACTCCTGTGCCCTTCTTAAGCGTTCGAGGAGCTTAAGCACGTACTCCACCACGACTGGGTCGTCGCCCCTGCCTTCCCATGATTCTCGAAGCATGCGAAGCGGAGACCGAAGCGAGCGACCGTACACCAGCTCAGCTGGCGAAAACCCCGTAGCTGCATGCGGCGCGGTTCTTAATGCAAACATCACCCCAGGCAGACACAGCTCCCAGTCAGTTTGATGTTCAAAACACAAGGCTCTCAACACGCGCTTCATGACGGAGTGGAGCTTCTCAACGGAATTCGACTGTGGGTGGTACACTGAGCTGTGTAGCAGCTTTACCCCACACCTTTCGAGAAAAGTTGTCGTCAAAGCGCTAGTAAACACTGTGCCCTGATCTGATTGGATTTCTGCAGGAAAACCAACTCGCGCAAATATGGACAGTAGTGCATTGACTATCTCCACTGAGCTGAGTTCTTTAAGCGGCACTGCTTCAGGGAACTTTGTCGCTGGGCAGATCACAGTCAAAATGTGTCTGTACCCCGTGGCTGTTACCGGCAGAGGTCCCACTGTATCAATAACGAGCCGTCTAAAAGGCTCCGTAATGATAGGTACCAATTTCAACGGCGCCCTCGATTTGTCCCCTGGTTTGCCCACCCGCTGACAGGTGTCACATGACCTCACGAAGTGGTCTGCGTCCCGAAAACACCCTGGCCAATAGTACTCTTGCAAGAGACGGTCCTTAGTTTTCTTAACTCCTAGGTGTCCGGACCACGAACCCCCATGTGTCAAGCGCAACAGATCCTGACGATAGCATTGAGGCACGATCAGCTGATCGAACTCCACTCCTCTGCGGTCTAGATACTTCCGGTACAGGACTCCACCTCTTTCCACAAAACGCGCATTTTTCCTGGCGATACCTTCCTTGACATTGCAGCGTATGTTTTCTAGGCTACCATCCTTCCTTTGCTCGGCTATCAAAGCCGACCGGCTGACTTTTAGCAACCTATCAAGTCCGTCTGACGTAGGCGCGATGAGCAAATCTGTAGATAGCTCTTCTAACTTTCCCTTATCGGGCATTTCCTCTCCAGTATCTGGCGCCTTCAACGCTACAGACTCAATTTTATTCAGTTCGGGCGTGCTCTGAATATCAGCTTGCTGCGCCTCTGACCCTTTTTCGTTGTTTGATAACGTCGGCCCCGCAACTACCGCCTTTGCAGCGAGCTCCCGAACCTTCGATCTGGTTAAGGCCTGAACACTAGCTTCACCAAACAAAAGCCCCTTCTCGCGCAGGAGGTGATCGGACCTGTTTGAAAATAGGTACGGGTACTGGGGGGGCAGCATAGATGACACTGCCGCCTCCGTCTCAAGCGCTCCGAAAGGTCCTTCTATAAGCACTTTTGCTACCGGCAGACACACGCTATGAGCTTCCACGGCTTGCTTGATCCATGCGCACTCGCCCGTGAACATATGGGGTTCTACGTAAGACGGGTGAACTACATCCATCGTAGCTGCGGAATCGCGAAGCACTCGGCACTCTTTCCCGTTCACGAGGAGGTCTCGCATGTAAGGCTCGAGAAGCTTCATGTTCTCGTCAGTGCTGCCTATTGAAAAAAACACAACTTTTGGTGTTGTTTCCGGACACTGCGCCGAAAAGTGACCCGGCTTCTGGCACGTATAACAAACGCGCGCTTGCCTCATCTCGAACCGCTTTCTGCGTTTGGCTGCCGCCGTCTCTTTACGTTTGGTCGGACTGCTTTCAGTCGCATCCTCACTACGCGTGTCCCCCTTTAATCTCATGGGTGTGAACTTCGGCCTCTCAAACTTCGAGCCAAATTCACCCTTTTGACCGTCCTTAGCTCCGCGAGCCCGACGCGTCACAAACTCCTCGGCTAGCCCAGCGGCTTTAGCCACCGTACAAACGTCTGGCCTATCCAAGACCCAGTATCGCACGTTCTCCGGTAACCGACTATAAAACTGTTCTAGCCCGAAGCACTGCAGAACTTTATCGTGGTCACCAAACGCTTTCTCTTCTTTGAGCCACTCCTGCATGTTTGACATAAGCCTATACGCAAACTCTGTATATGACTCACTTTTGCCTTTCTCATTTTCCCGAAACTTCCGACGGAACGCCTCTGCTGACAGCCTGTACTTCTTTAGCAGACTCGATTTCACTTTGTCGAAATCCTCTGCCTCCTCTCTATCCAAGCGAGCGACTACGTCGGCCGCCTCGCCGGGTAACAAAGTGAGCAAGCGCTGTGGCCACGTTTCCCGAGAGAACCCCTGCTTCTCGCACGTTCGCTCAAAGTTAACCAGGAACAAACCAATGTCCTCTCCAAGCTTAAACGGCCGCATCAGGTCAGTCATTTTGAACAATACGCGTTCTCCTGCACCGTGTGCCTGACTTCCATTACGAGCGCGTTCCATCTCTACCTCAAGACGCTTCATTTCCAAAGCGTGTTGACGGTCACGCTCTTGTTTTTCTTTTTGTTCTTTAAGTTCGCGCTCTTCTTTTTCTTTCTGTTCTTTAAGTTCGCGCTCCCGTCTTTTTGCAGTCTCCCTTTCCTCAATGGTCTCAAGGCATTCCGACAGCTCGTCATCCTCAGCTTCTAACTCAAGAATAGCCTTTAGCAGTTCTGGTTTTCTGAGTTTGTCCGAGACATCCAGACCCAACTCTCTTGCAAGCTCCAACAATTTCGGTTTGCGCAACGACTTCAAATCCATGGCTGCTCTGAATGCTGCTTTCTCTACTGCCTAATATGGTCTTGCCGCAATCTAACCCGGCAGCAACGACAACCACAATTACCAGCTCTGTTTCTAACACTAACAAAAGCCTGGCAAAGCTCAGAAGAAGAAAGTCCCGCACTCACCAAACCTCGCAGGCAGGAATTCAGCGCAGTCGTTCCGCTGCAGGCAACCAGTCATCACACAGGGCTCGTTGCACTGCTCCCGGATCGTTGTTGAGCTGCTCAGCATACAGTCAACTGCATATCTTCGCTGCTGGCCTCCGTTGTCGCGATCTCACCGCTGGCAGACAGTTGTTTGGATCGCACCGCTGGTACGAGTTGTTGTGGTCGTACCCGCTGGTACGATTTGTTGGGAACTCGGCGCTGACGCCCGTGGTTGTACCTGGGTCGCAAGCCCCAAGAATAGCGTTGGCCTGGCGGCCTGGGGTACAACTGGAAGCATCCGAAGGTCCCGGCAAAGCATGAGTCGACTGGTAACAACAAAACAACTTGTTTATTTTAACATCGCAAAGAGTTGGCGGTCAGGTTGACCGAAGTAGAGACGGGAGAGCACTTTACTCAACAGAAGAAATCGGAGCCCTTCCTTTTGGCGTCCGGGGGCAGCTGTTTTTATACTCTCGCAGTTGAGGGCAAGAAGGAACCCCTCAATAGACGAGCACGTGATTGTACAATGGGTTAAGGTGACGCATACTGTCGTAGCGCCGCTGGTCGGGCACAAAGACTGGGAGGAGAAGGTAACTTCTGCTCTCGTAGCGCCTCTGGTCGGGCACAATGACTGGGAGGAGAAGGTAACCTCTGCTCTCGTAGCGCCTCTGGTCGGGCACAATGGCACATACACTCACACACGCACATGAAGACACGTGGCATCGGAACATGCCTGGAAATGCCTGGAAACGCCTGGAAACGCCTGGAAACGCCTGGAAACGCCTGGTGGGGAGCGTAGCGGCGACGCCGAACGGGCCAAAATGTCTGCCGCATTGTTGCAGTCGCGCCGGCTAAACCGCGCGTCGTAGGCGAAACGTAACACCCTGGACGCACCAGAGGTGCAGATCGCTTTGACCGACTCGCGCCGCTCGCTTTCTTGCTCGCCCGATTTGATGCCTCGCTTAGTTGATAACTCGGTAGTGTTGTTAGCCGTTGCGACGGCAACGCTGCCCCCCCGTAGCGTCCGCACGATTAGCCGCGCGTGGCACAGCTTCCCGTGCGGCTCGTCCGAAGCCGAATTCACAAGACTTTTCGTTCGGTAAGTGCCGTTCGGCATTGACTAGAATATTTCTTCTACGAAATTTTTAGCGTAAGAACCTCTCGGGAATCCGCACAGAGACAGACAAAGACAGAATCAGACAGACAGAATCCGCACAGAGACAGCAGACAAATCTAACACCGCAGCGCCCGGTGATATATATATATATATATATATATATATATATATACGTGCTTGGGTGTTTTCTTTTCAGTGACTCCTGGTTTTTTGTTTTATGACTATTGGCTTCATAATTGTCTCGTGACGCCCCGTCGTACTTTTCTTCTCCATGTGTGCAGCCTCCAGTGCTCTCGCGGGAGTGGTGTGAAGCAGTCTGCGTTTTCTACCGTCTGCAGTAGCCGGAGGCCGTTGGGCAGTGTCCGGTAATTTACCAAGAACGTCAATAGATTTGGTGAGTTTTTACCTAATAACATTGTTCTTAAGAGGAAATTCCAGCCAATACCTATGCTGGACATATTATTAGCGTACGATGCCGGCCAATGGCACAGAGCATTTACGAACTAAAAACTTTGTTAATCGGGCCGCAGTTTCGTGAAATATCATCCATAAACAAAAAGAGGAAAGGGGGGGGGGCGGATTGCATATAAATGCTGAATAAAGTGTGATTTGGCATCAAACAGAATCCAATGCTGTTAGAGTGTAGCCATTCTTTTCGCTCGATTCTATTTTCATGATCGTCCGGCGCTCAAGGGCGGCCGATACTCGTGATAACGCATAGACGGAGCACCGCTCGGACCACTGGCGAATCTCGCGAAGCAGAAGAACAGGAATAGAATCGCTCGAGAAGAATGGAATCGGAAAGAAAGGAATATGATATCCCTGTCCCGCTATTTCTGCGGTCCGGCGAAATGTGCTGGTGAAAGGCGAGGAGCTGAGCCGGTGTCTTGCCTAGAGGATGAAACGATTCTGATGGTAAGGAATGGAACCGAGCATAAGGAATATATATATATATGTATATATATATTGTTCTTTTTTTCAGGCAACCATGAGAAAAGGCAGTGCCAAGCACGGACGTGGCGGCAGACACGCTTACCAACGGAACGTAGACAAACCGGACAAGCGCCGGCCTGCAGAATCGCAAAGCGAGCAGGGCTCTCCAAAGCTTGTAACCGAGGGCGACGACCTGAGGACCCCTGCCATCGGCACCCCTCCCGCAGCCGCCATCACCACCGTGGTGGAAGACCATCCCGCGGATCCGACGGGTGCCCCTGAAAGGCGCGTTGTCAGTGACGTAGATAAGCCAGCGACATCGCTGACACCTATCGGCGGGACAGCTGCGCAACGGGAGCCTCAAGAGCATCGAGGGAAGGAGAAAGAGCACAGGGAATTAATTGCACCGAAGATTCCGTCCCCGGCGGTGCAGCAAGCGAACCAAACGACGGCAGTCGAAGCGGCGACGAAAGGCTTGAAGTCCCAGGTGCCACTTCTACTGCGATTGCGTTCGATTCGCATAAAGGGCCCCTAATGCACTTCTGTTAATTAAAAAAAAAGAAACACACATTCGCGTGCTCCTCTGCACTGCCGGTCTTCGAGCGTCCTAGCGCAAGCGGCGTCAGTCACGTGACGCTACCAGGGTCAAAGCTGTCGGTTGTACAGTTCACGAGAGACATCAGTTCCGATCTATCCGCTAGCATGTACTTGCCATGAACTCAGACCCCCACTTTTTCGTTGTCTCGCTTACCTGTCGTGCGCAATCAAGTGATTTAATCTCATGTGTCGCGTTTTCAAACAATAGCGCTAACGTGACGTTTAGTACTGACGTGATATCAAGTGTCTTCCAACGAAGTACGCGACGATGAAGACAGGGTAGCGAAGGCGAGAGTGAAGCCACCTGCTCACCTACGAACTCAGAGTGGGTTAGGGGCTCTTTAATTGATGCTACTACACTCTTTAAAAAATTTGCTGCCTTTGGGGTGCACCCTTGTTCCGCAACAATAATTGTCATATATCTTGGCCGCATTTCCTTTCTTTAACGCTGCGAACCCGGTACTTCCAGGTCACGAACGGCATGTGCGTTATCGGCGTGACATAACATTATCGACAGGAAAGTAGCGAGCGCAGAGTTTTCAAGAAATGAAAGGAAAGCGCAGATGATTATTGTTGTGGGTCAAGATAAGCTCCTAAGTGTGCAAGCTTCCTTAAGAGTAACTATACGTGCGGCGCTTTTTGAAGGCAATTTTTAATTCGAGCACAAAAAAATAAACACAATAAAAATAAAACAATAAAAAGAAAGAAGGGAGTCCAGTGACACGTTTTTGCGAGTCTGCTTATCGCACATATAACGCTTATTATTGAGAGGTCATTCAGAGCGCGGTGAGAAAGGCTTACTCTATTTCGCGCTTTAAAGAAATGTACGCCTTCCATTATGTGAATATGCAACACAAGATGAAATTAGAACTATACACAACATTGTCCCAGAACTTTATATTTCTTATGGGTCAGACATTTGCATTTGGCCTTCGAAATTGCCCCCCTCCCCCCACACAAAACAGTTATTTTCACTGGACAGCTTGCGACGCTCAGCTCTTTGAATTTCCGCCTACAGCATCGCAGCAATGACTTAAGAGCGATTTCGCTACACCCGGTATAACAAAGCCGAATGCAAAAGAAAATTTTAGAATTTACGACAAGAAAACGACTACGAAACTGCATTCACGATTGTTTCACCGCTCTCTCTCTCTCTCTCTTTATATATATATATATATATATATATATATATATATATATATATATATATATATATATATATATATATATATATATATATATATATATATATATATATATATATCCCAATCTGGTGTTGTAAAGAGTTTGCGTTACACTACAAATGGCCAACCAAGATTTTGCTCAAGATTGGCTCTGACTGGTGCAAAATAGACGTCAAAATGATTCAGAACACACATTTTAGAGCACAGAAAGGATCAAATGGAAGGAGGAATGCAATCAAGCCTTACCTTTGCAAAAGTTTACACATCTCGCTGCTTTCTTAAACATGTATCGAGCATGCGAAAAAAAAAAATGTTTTCGCTGTGTGATACCTCGTCCTGTCATGAATTTTCAATTTCGTTATAGTTATAACGCGTGGTCAAGAAAAAAAGAAGATAGAAAAGATTCATACGCATAGCTGTAACGATAATTTGCCATATCGGCGTTCATTCTATTAAGCATAGACTGCTTAACGTTGCTTCACTCTACCGCGAGGGCACCTGTTATGTACTCAGGGCCGTGGCTCCCAAGAAAGCCGGCTAAAGCATCAGCTTCGCGAAAGCGAAACCAAGGACTCGATAGGAAGCAACCTCTGCGGTCTGGTGGCTTGTTCCATATTGCAAGTATGTAGTACTGCGCGAGCTTACGTAGAAAAAAGCAAGCAACGAGAAAGGCTGGTATTCTATCTGCGTGTGTGATCATGCTGTACGTGTACATGGGCCGCTATAACGTAAACCATTCTGATTGTATTCCAATCTCCTGACGTGAAGCTTACGTAACCCCTTGACGCAATCACGGGCGTTGACACGTAACGTTGCTCGAACAGTCCAATCAAACTTTTGTTTGCTTTCAAAGCGAATAGCATATATCCTACCATGACAAGTTTTCTTTATATCATTGGCCGACGAAAGGCGAGGAGTTCGCAGAGGTGTAGAGGGTTTCAATTTGGCTACCACAGTGAAAGTATAGATAACCGGGTAGAGGAGAGTGGTACCAGCGTCTCCGATTGGTCGGCTTCTCCTCGCATAACTTGCAGTGGCTGGAAATCACGGCAGCATGTAACGGGGTGTTAAGAATGCGCTGGAAAGAATGGTTGCGAAGAGTAGTTGGCAGAGCGATGTCTTACACGTGCCAAAAGGGCTCGATAGCGTTATACTGCCACGCAAGATTTTTATACGCAAAGAAATTAATTCTAGCAGGCAGCCGAAAAGCCAGCGCCAGAGCGATCGGTGGGCAGCTGTCTTCTATTCCATTTGGAACGGGGCAGCCTCCGGCTATTAAAAGAAATAAAGCATTATTCGGCATCATAATGCATCTTTAGTACGTACATGTCAGATTGACGGGGTCGGTTCTCGCGGTTTTGTGACGCCTCGTGACAGGCAGAAAAAGTCCCGAAAATCTTTTGATCAGTCGCGGAGGGCTAATGAAGGAAACGACATAGAAACAGATTGCAAAAGCTTTGCGTTATAGCGTCCTCGCTGCGCACACCAACTACAGCCCAAAGAAACGTACGTCTTAGCTACCTCCAGTTGGTGTATGCACGCTTACAGCAACAGGAGCCTATACGAGACGCCTGGCAAGTATTCGGCGCAGAAAGAGCTCACCACCTGCACACAACGCGCTTACAGGTTGCAGTGCCGCAGCCAAGCGCAAAGCCCCTGGCCTTAGAGAAACATCGAAGTCGGCGTCAACGCTCACTGAAGCCACGCGTAGGCACCAAGAGCGCGCCCGGGGCGTCGCCGACATCCGCCGGGAGCCCCGCCGACGTCCGCAACGGACACGACGCTGGAGCGCGCAACGTACCCGGCGACCGACCTTCCGAAGTGGGAGCGCCGTCCCTCAGGTCATCGCCCTTGCGCGTCCCGGCCGGTGAAAAAGAACCGCAGCAGGGACCAAGCGTGCAATACCTTCTGGGAATGTCTCCTGACGCCACGTCTGCGGGACCGGCGGGGCCGCCGTCGAAGGTTCCTTCCCCTACTAGGTCCCCGCCAGAGGGGGTATGGCGTCATTCACTTGTGTTTTTTTTTTACGTCGTTATTCACTTGTGTGTTTTTTTTTACGTCGCTACATAATTATCGTTTTATTAGGCATAACCGCGGTGCGCTCACTGGTAGCACTCTGCGGGGGCGAAATGCGAAAACGCCCGTGTGCTTAGATTTAGCGGCACGTTAAAGAACCCCAGGTGGTCGAAATTTCCCGAGTCCTCCACTACGGCGTGCCTCATGATCAGAAAGTGGTTTTGGCACGTAAAACCCCTTTTTTTTTTTCGGTAGCACTCTGTCGGTCAACATTTCTAGCTGTATGCACAAAGTCTCAGCTAAGGGCAACACACCAACGGCGCGCGAAACCCGGTGGAAGAGAGAAGGATAGCTTCGCTTTAATAAGCTTATTTGAAATGGCCATGCTGGCACGACGCTTGCGACGTTTGAGGCTTGAGAAACATCGAACGCTGCAACGCCGCAACCGTCCTGGCATAACAAACGTACCGCTAGGAGCGGGAAAAAAAAACAGCGTATGATCACGCGGTCCACGCTGGCATACACGTATGGCGCCAGGTTCTAGCTGATCTACCATCTTCTGGTCCTTAGAACCGATCGTTGCGCGATCGTGGGTCAGATATCAAAACTGTACAATGGTGCGGTGCAAAAAAACAAAATGCATGAAAAATGAAGCAGTGAGGTTTAACGTCCCAAAACTGGACAGTGGGTTATGAGAGACAACGCCGTAGTGGAGGTGTCTGGATTTCGAACCCGCGACCTCTTACTCAACAGCAGAACGCCACAATCACAGAACCAGAAGAAACACGCTAACACGTGTCAACTCGCAAGCGAGGAAAATCCGTAGAAGAGCTGCTTCAGACGAAGTGTAATGCTAGAAATTGTCATTCTACAGCCCGGCTGTAGCGAGAGGCCACAAAGAAAGCTCATTCGGCATTCTCAAGAAGCAAGCTTCGCAGTTGAAGAACAATCAGTACTGATCCGGGGATGGAATTCGGGACCAATCATTTCCTGCGCGGTTCCGCTACTATACGAGCTAATCAGGAGGCCAGCAGATGGCACAGCTAGGTCAAATTATTCCAAAACTCGAAGCACGGGGACGGCAGCCCAACCGTAGTAGTGTCTGGAGATCAGGAGTGGTCACGCTCGGGGCACAAGACATTCCTAAAGATGCGCATGCGCATTCATTTCAGTGCTTCGTACCTATACGCATCTTTAAGGATTTCGTGCGGTGATTAAGGCTCAACCACATCACCTCGCCTTTGACCGACACATCTACAACGGTGCCCTCTATTCCCGCTGCGCGACGAAAAACTTCGAGGACGCTTAAACTCACGACAGCATTCAATGATCCATGGCTGCTTCTCACACTTCCGGGCAACTGCAGCGTACGTAACCAAAATGTTTAACCGGGAAACGCTTGCGGTTAACGCTGTGCACGAAGGCGAGCTTTCTGCTAGAAACGCGGCCTCTTGCGTGTACCGATCCCGGAGGCAGTGACAGCCGCTCCCCCCCCCCCCCAGAAGAACAGAACACACACACATAATTTTAGGATTTCTGCTATTGTTTCGCACTTTCACTACTTAAGTCTGAGGAGATTTAGCATGAAAGGCATGCACTATCGGTGTTAAGTTTCATGACGTTTGTTTGCGGGCTGTCATTCTCAAAACTCCGAGGAATAACTTCGTCAAGAATGTAAGACAAGGTATGAGCAAGTTTAGTAATAGAATGACGCGGCAATATAACCCGCATATACCGCGTATCATGTAGCAAGGAGTGGCATATACATACACCTAAATATATACGAAATATTTTTTCGCTCACGGATAACTGCGCACGACTCCGACGCCGACATCGGATTTACTGCGACACGGGGCACTTAACGTTATCGCGTTAAAAAGGCGGATTCTCTACCGCTTGGCTGCGACCCGTGCTTTTCCTGGACGGTGTTGGCCATGCCTGCACTTGTCCACTCGTGCCATGTACGCACCTGACGAGGCTTGAAGCTCAGCTCAATCAAGATGTTGGATGCTTTGTTTAGTGACCCTGAAAAAGATGCGTAAACATGCGTAAACGTACCATTAGCAGTAAATCAATGACATTCACTGCGCCAGTCTAGCCTGTGGCGCGAGCAGCGTTGCTATCGCGCGGCTTTCAATATGGTTACGTGCACAAATGTGTAACTACTTGTTTTGGTGTGAGCATGGTCAGCCCGCAGATTTCGCCGCATTCGTGAACCCCTTCTCGCAGGGCAAACGAAGCCACGACGAATCCATCACTCATGCCAAACGCGCGTCACCGAAATCTGCGAATCTGAATGCTATGGCCGCCGCGGAATTGCTCGCTTCGTACGAAAAACTCAAGGACATGGTAAGTGGGGCTCAGCTCTGTCCCCGAAAAATACAGGCTGAACGCGCTGTGCTCCACCAAACTCCGTGTTTCCGAAATACCATTGCCCGACTGTAAATGCTCGATCGGGACACCGTGTGCGCAGTGAATTTCCAAGAGGAGGGTTGAGGGTCCTCGGCACATGTTACCACTGCTACGTTTACCAATGTATAGGCGCAAGACAAGTCGCCCGAACGTTTGTTAAGGCTATCCAGTGCTGACGCATCAGACCAATCGCGACTATTCAAGCTGGTAAAGCTGAGTTCGCATTCGCAATTGCCAATTTAGTAATTTATATTTCCCGCAGGCAAAGTCGAGGACACCGGAGACTGTCATGACGAAAACAGGATTCACGAAAACGACGTTGACGAAAACGTTAATCACAGGAAAGGCCGGATGGCCCACGGTCGCCATGACCCTCGGCATCTGCGCCCTGTTCCTTGGCACCCTGCTCCTTCTGGCCGTGCGGCGCTCCTTCAGACCTCTCAGGCTGTGCCGCGCCGAAGACTGTCAAAGCCACGCGACGCTGCTCACCGATCGCCTGAACACAACGCTCGACCCATGCGACGACTTTAGGGCTTTCGTCTGTTCCGCGTGGCAGATGTCGAGAAAGCACAGTGAGCAATCCAGGTCGGTGATCGACGACCTCAGATTCACTTGGTTCAACCGTTTCGAGGACACCCTGACCATGGGCGCGCTGAAGTTTTCCGCCGGGAGGAAGCCGCTCGCCATGTACCGCATGTGCAAGCGCTATTTCCCTTCCAACGGTTCGCAGGTTGAGCTTATACGCAACTTCTTCGATCGCTTCAGGTTTCGCTGGCCGCAGACACCCGAGGAGATAATACCACCACTCGTCTTGCTCGTCGTGCTAAGCTACCAGTGGCAGTCGCCGTACTGGATAACCGTCCATCTTCTGGAACCTTCCGCCACTGGCAGGCAGCGGGTGCTGGTCACTCCGGGCATCTACGTTCCCATGCTTCGCAATCAACATCGAAGCGTCGAAGAGGCGTACGATCGTTACTGGCAGCTGTACCTGGAGCTCTTCTACCCTGACCCCAGCACACGACCTACATCGAATGAGGAAGCCATCCGAGAGATTCGTGACATGGAAGGTGACGTGCTCGACAGCTTACACGCCGCGGCAGAGTCTCCTCGAAAGAGGCCCGCGAAGTTTACTTTCGACGAAATCGACACCCACGTCCCGAATGCGTCTGGCGCCATCTGGGTCGACGCGTTCCAGACGGGCATGTTACTGCACCCGAGTCTGACCGTCGACGACGAGATCGTCACCACCGACGTAGCCTTCCTGAGCGTGGTCGCCGAGCTCCTGGTCAAGTACGACGCGCTCATGTTGAACAGGCACCTGGTGTGGTTGATTATGCAGTACTACGCGCCCGTGACGGACTACGCTTTCCTGGTGGGCTATTATGGGAGCAACGAGAAAGCAGCAGCGTACATGCCGGCGTTCTGTGCGCACGAAGTGGAGACCTCGTACAAGGTCCTCGTGCTCGCCCTCGGCGTCGTCACCCGGTTGCCGGTACACGACCGAAGAGTCATCAACGCCGGCTTCCAGAGTCTCGTCTCTGCCGCTTTCGCGAAGATTCGAGACTCCATCTGGATAGACGAAAAGGACAAGATTCGGATGATCACCAAGTTTGCCGCCATAAAGATGGACTTCTTGCCACCGGATACGCTTCTCGACGACATCGTGCTGAAAAGGCTTTACGCCGGCTTTCCGGAGGAAGAGCCGTCTTTAGCCCATTACTGGTTCAAATCAGTGGCGGCCATGCAGGAAATGAACAGAATTCCAGAGTACAACAAGGCGCTGCTGCTGCCGCGCAACAACTTCCTGAACTACGCTGGCTACGGCTACTTCTCAAACACCGTTCGGCTGGCGATAGGCGCTGCCGCAGCTCCCGCGTACTACGGGAACGGTACCAAGGGCATGCTGTACGGTGGTCTTCTCTTCCTGTTGGCCATGCAGATGGTAAGGGCAATCGATGACGAAGGTATCAGGTGGGCCCCGAATAATACAGCACTGACGGACACCATGCTGTCCAACGCTTCTCTACAAGCGTTCCACCAAAGGGCTGCGTGTCGGTATGGCGCCGGAAATGAAAGTGCGTTTCCCGAGGTGCCAGCCCTCGAGATTGCCTACTCCGCCCTCGTGGAATCTCACATTGTGGACAAAACCGAGCCATTGGCACTCGGCGAGCAGCTGCCGGAAGACAAGGTCTTTTTCATGACGCTTTGCTACATGACGTGCGACAGCACGAGTATTGCAGCGGACTGCAATAAGGCAGTTCGGAATTTCGACGCCTTCGCACGTGTTTACAGCTGTCCAAAAGGAAGCAAGATGAACCCGGAGAACAAGTGTTCGTTTTTTGTGTAACACTTCATCCGCCTAATCAGGGTCCCAGTGTAAAGGAAAGATGCAGGCTTTACATATGCGAATGCTCGATGTGACGTTACTCGCTTTGCCTTTGTTTGCTAGCAAACATTAGTCATCTTACAAACGCGTTTCAAACTTTTCTTGTGCCCTCGATGGTCGGCAGCGGGAAATACTCTGAAAAAGTCTTGCAGACTTCAACCCCCATGTCGTGCTTCTCGATTTGAGAAAGAACTTCGACACTATGAATTATCCGTGCTTTTCAGGGGCCTCACGATCGTAAGGCGTCCCTGAGGAACCGCATCTAATTGCGCTGGCATTTCATTATGTTGTTAATTACGATTATTGCTAGATGCACTAAGGATGGCAAAGTGTTCACGTGATTTGCCATTTCGAAAAAAAGAAACTAGCGATATTGCCTATGCCTGTGGAGTTTCGTTACACACAGTTTCGTCGCTGGGAGAGATTTTCGTTAGAATTACGCAGTGAATCGATGCATTTTGCTTAAGCTTGTTGAGGTATTTAGTGTCATGTTTCGCAGTGCTGCTACTTACTTTCTGGTGTGTGTGTCGGGAAGTGCACAATGGACCAATGCCGCTCATCCCAAAGCATTCCAAGTTAATGGATCACAAATGTTACGTACGCACATGTATTGCTGTATGTTTCTCCGAGCTTTTTAAGACTGGAATATGCCCACAGGACAAGCGTGCGACTCGCTGTCTTCCACATTTATTTATTTATTTATTTATTTATTTACTTATTTATTTATTTATTTATTTATTTATTTATTTATTTATTTATTTATTTATTTATTTATTTATTTATTTCTATACCATAAAGGCCCAGAGGGCATTACATAGGGAGCCTTACTATACAATCATAAGGTAAAACAAGGTTAGACACCAAGGAAAATAACAAAATATAGGTACAATATAAATGGAGCATTTACAAATCAAAGCAGAATAGCACCTCTGTGGTGCTATTCTGCTTTGATTTGTAAATGCTAATTTGTGATGTACCGCTTTGTGCGCATTTCATTACAACTTTCATAGTTTACTACAGTGTACCGTTGCTTACTATACGGATTATCTGACTGCTAATTTCACTGCAAAGAACAGGCTGAATCAACGATGTATTTTTCCATGCGTCGGCGTATCGCTAACGATATGACAGTGCGAATAGCTAATGCGCCGACCAATCGCAGGCCAATCGCCGCTTTGGTATAAGTGATTTCTATCCAAAGGCGCACGTTTGCGCACTCTCTAACATTAACACTTCCAAGTAGAAATATACGAGCGATAGTTTTCTTGCTTTATTGCTTTTTTTTCTGAGTCTACAGAGTGTGCATGGGGCTGAACGGGGCATGTAACGACGAGCGCGTAAGCGTTACAGTATTACCCGCAGACAAACGGACAGCTTAAATTGCCGCACGCATGGCGGGTACCATTTTCAGGCTTCCCTGCACTGCAGCAAATTAGGAGGGCACAGTTTATTGAAAAGCTGTGTTCTAAGTCGCTTCCGTTCTTGTTGGAAAATTTCAGGCTGCCACTACTCGAGATCGCGGTCGTGCAGTCGCCGAGACTTGTTCCCTAGTGAAATGGCGCAAGCCACTCTGGGGAATCGGCCCACAAATCGGGCGGTGATAAAAACTTGTAAATTATTTTTGAATAAATTAAGATGACGTGAAATAACTTATCTCTCCGCAATCCCCGTACTCTCTTCCTTTTACTATAGGTAGAGTGCTATGGAGCAGGGTACCGCCTTTTCCGGATTCATTTCCAAATTATTGTTCCCGACGACTAACTTTCGGCCAAAATTGTAATCGACGTAAGAGAACTGTCCTCGCGATGAGCGCTGATATATGTTCAACTTGAAAATATAAAGGGAGAGAAGTACCAAAACATTTCCACTCCTGGTTGTCCCTATCACATGAGCCGGATGGGCAGCTAGTGCCTACAAGATTCCACAGTCATTTCGGTTCCTCTGTCTCGTTGTGCTGTGTTCTTTGTTCACACGCCGCCTTGGTGGTATCTTGTCCCGAGCATTATCACAGATTTTTTTTTCATTCATTTCTTTAATTTGCTTTCATTCTCTGCACCCTTCGCTTCCATCACTGCTATTTTTTTTCTTTCGGTCATCGAGGCCTACCTTGTATTCACACTGAATTCTACCACTTCCTACATTTCCGTCTTTTATTTAATTTTCGCGTCATACGCGAGTCGTATGAGAGGCCAACCAGCCATATCACACCTGATCGTGTTTCCTCGCACTGTAGTTGCGAATAAGCTTTTTTGCAGCGCCGTTTTGCATTGCAGCAAAGTATCATTGCCAGGAAAAAAAACACGTGCATATCGTAGTGGAAAGGAAGCTCGTTCTTGCGCAATCAATGAGTGCACGTAACATTAGGTAAGTCATTCAAGAAGAAGAAGAAGAAGAGGAACAACAACAATAATAATAATAATAATTATAATAATAATAATAATAATAATGAAAGGGGAAAACGAATCGAGCGATATCGAACCAACTTCACCGGGGTTTCTCAAGGACAGCAACCCGACACCTTAGCAAGCGGCACCACAAATGCACTGGGTATGCACCGTTCTTGAATAAACCTCTCGGCAACTTGGGTCGCTGAGTGTGTGCTTCTGGGTGCGCGGCAAGTGAGGGAATACTTCTCGGCGTTCGCACCCAACGGCGCGCCACGCTTCTGGTCTCGGAGGCCACATGTAGACTTCCCGAGAGTGCCACTAGATGGCGCAGCGCGTCAAAAGAATGGAAGGGCGATAGAGGAGCCCGGCTACCACAGGACGCGTTTCTAAGCGTTAGCATGAACCAGTGCACTTCCATGCATTTCGGAGGACACGCGCAGGCTTCGCGACGGCAGTTCTAGATGGCGCCGAGTGTTCTTAGGGAAGCGCGAAAGAGGAGTCCCGCTCCAGCACACGTAAGTCATGCGTAAGTCCTTTCGACGGTCGCAGTATTGTGTCGCTATATTAATTCAATTCCAAACGCATTACCGTCTATTGGATCACAGCGCACAATAAATCGACAGGGACTGGCAGAGGAAAGACATCACGAAGCGCTCGACTTCCCGGCACGTGGGCGTACAGCGCTTTGTGGTGTCTTTACTTTGTCGGTACCTGCCGATTTATTGTGCGCTGTGATCCAACAGACATGTATACCCAACTAGCACGCCAGTTAGTCCTTAGCGTTACAGTCGACAGTCATCGTCACATAGGTTCTGCAGATTTTTTTTCTATCTGAGAGTACCGCTCTTTTCCCTCTTTGCTCATTCACATGTAATAACAAACTTCATTAACAACTGTAATACATTTTGTAATAAACTGTAATAACAATTGTAAGTTGTAATAACAAACATGTATTACAAACGGCGTGGTAGGTTTTGCTGTGAACATGCACAAAAAAATGCTGGCAACCGTACACACCACAAATGGTATATATATATATATATATATATATATATATATATATATATATATATATATATATATATATATATATATATATATATATATATATATATATATATATATATATATAACCACTTGTGTGTACGATTACCAGCTGTCGTATGTATGTATGTATGTATGTATGTATGTATGTATGTATGTATGTATGTATGTATGTATGTTGTTTGGGATCCGACTGCTGGTACGATCTGTTGGGAACTCGGCGCTGACGCCCGTGGTTGTACCTGGGTCGCAAGCCCCAAGGGTAGCGTTGGCCTGGCGGCCTGGGGTACAACTGCAAGCATCCGAAGGTCCCGGCAAAGCATGAGTCGACTGGTAACAACGAAACAACTTGTTTATTTTAACATCGCAAAGAGTTGGCGGTCAGGTTTGACCGTAGTAGAGAGACGGGAGAGCACTTCACTCAACAGAAGAAATCGGAGCCCTCCTTTTGGCGTCCGGGGGCAGCTGTTTTTATACTCTCGCAGTTGAGGGCAAGAAGGAACCCCTCAAAAGACGAGCACGTGAATGTACAATGGGCTAATGGTGACGCACACTGTCGTGGCGCTGCGCACGATCTCGTAGCACCCTGTCGTGGCGCTGCGCACGATCTCGTAGCACCCCGTCGTGGCGCTGCGCACGATCTCGTAGCACCCTGTCGTGGCGCTGCCGGTCGGACACAATGACTGTAACGAGAAGATGGTCCCTGCTTTGGCATCGCCTGTTTCGGGCACAATGACTGGAACGAGATCCCTGCTTTGGCATCGCCTGTTTCGGGCCCAATAACTGGAATGAGATCCCTGCTTTGGCATCGCCTGTTTCGGGCACAATGACTGGAACGAGATCCCTAGGCGGTCGCATCGCCGCAGACGCGCCTGGAAACACCTGGCGATGAGTGTTGCGGCGACGACGATCGGGCCAAAATGTCTGCCGCCCCGCCGCAGTCGCGCCGGCAAAACCACGTGTCGCAGGCGAAACGCAACAGACCGCCCCGCCGGGGGAAGGAGATCCCGATGGACAGGGGACTGCATCCGCTGTCCGGAGGGATGTCGCTCGATGATGCTCATAACCGAAGTCGGGCGTCCCTCGACGTTTCTTGAGCGCAGCGCACAGAGAAGGCCTCGTTCTCTCGTTCAGGTTCGCACGGGACACTGCAAAGTGACTTCGGGAGAGTTCACATTTTTGTTCTCGTTCCCGGCAAGCGTTAGAACTACGCTGAAACTCAACCGCTCAGTCAGCAAGCACGGCACAACCCTCACTAAGCCCTGCCAGGCTCTTTCCCCTTTTTATACCACTGCCTAGTTCCTTACAGTAGTCTAGCATCACTCAGAACGCGTCCACAAATTGAAAAATTGCACTAGAAAGCATATCATCACTTTGAAACACTAAACAGAAGCAATATGTTAAAAAAAATCCTGCCTCAGGAAGAAAAACATCAGTAACAAACAATTTTGAGGCTGATTCCTACGTTAGGGGCTTCGACTTAAGCCATCGGCGTTACCGTTGAGACTCCCCTTTTTGTAACGCACCTCAAAGGAATATTGTTGTAAAGCGAGGCTCCAGCGCAGGAGGCGGCCATTTTTGGGAGAGATGGTCTGCAGCCATTGGAGAGGGCAGTGATCCGTCTCAATGATAAACCTCGAGCCGGCTAGATAGCATGACAATTTCTGAACGGCCCACACGAGACACGCACACTCTTTCTCGGTGGCGCTATACGCCTGCTCACGACTGGTCAGCTTACGACTAGCATACAGGACGGGGTGTTCTACTTCTCCATTTTCCCGTTGGCACAGTACAACGCCCATGCCTCGCTCACTAGCATCGCACTGAACAATGAACCCTTTTGTATAGTCTGGCGATCGTAGCACAGGCTGGCTTGTTAGGGCACTCTTTAGGGCGCTAAAAGCTCTTTCCTTTGTCTCGTCCCAGACGACTGTTTGAGGCTCTGTTTTTCTTAGAGCATCCGTCAGGGGAGCCGCGATATCAGAGTACCTAGGGATGTACCTCTGATAGTAGCCGGCGACACCCAAGAACGACCGAATATCGGTCTTGGTGCGCGGTTGCGGAAAGTCTCGCACAGCGGCCACTTTTATTTCAGAGGGGCGGCGACGACCCTGACCAATCACGTGACCGAGGTAGACAACCTCGGCCTGTGCTATCTGGCACTTAGGAGCCTTGACTGTCAAGCCCGCTTCGCGCAGGCGGGTTAGCACTGCCCGCAAGTGTGCCATATGCTCAGACCAGGATGCGGAGAATATCGCTACGTCGTCTAGATACGGTAAAGCGAATTCTTGCTGTCCCCGTAACACTTTATCCATGAGGCTTGAAAAACAGTATGGCGCGTTCTTCAAACCAAAACTCAACACTTTAGGACGGAATGTTCCCATTGGTGAAATGAACGCCGCATACCTACTAGCCTCTTCTGTAAGTGGAACCTGCCAATAACCCCTGACAAGATCTAGGGTGGAAATAAACTGAGCGCTACTAACTTTCTCAAGGCGCTCCTCGATGTTAGGGATCGGATAAATTTGATCCTTAGTGATGGAATTAAGCCTGCGGTAGTCGACGCAAGGACGAGGTTCCTTGCCCGGTACCTCAACTAAAATCAAAGGGGAGGTATAATCACTCTCACCTGCCTCAATAACACCGAGCTGTAGCATTTTCTTTACCTCAGCCTCCATAATATCGCTCTGGCGGGGTGACACCCGATACGCCTTGGATCGTACTGGCTCTGGGGAGGTAAGTTCTATATCATGAGTAAGTACAGAAGTCCTACCAGGCCTCTCAGAGAACAGACCTTGAAACTCTTGTAATAGCTGGTGTAGTTCGGTTTTCTGCTCAGGCGACAGCGGTGCTTTACTGATAAGGTCACTAATGACTTGACCGGTGTCTTCCCTGTTCGTCACTGAGCCTAGTCCTGGAAGCTCGACCGGAAGCTCTTCAGGAACGTTTACCATCATGCACACCACTGCTTCCCTTTGTCTATAAGGTTTGAGCAGATTACAGTGGTAAACTTGCTGTGCTTTCCGCTTTCCTGGCAGACTTACCACGTAGTTAACGTCCGACAGTTTCTGAACAATTCGTGCTGGGCCCTCCCACTGCACGTCTAGTTTGTTGTTTAGCGATGTGCGCAATATCATGACCTCATCGCCAACCTCAAAACGACGGGCCCTGGCTGTCCGATCATAATAAACCTTGGCCCTCTGCTGGGCCTTTGTCATTGCTTCACCTGACAACTCCTGTGCCCTTCTTAAGCGTTCGAGGAGCTTAAGCACGTACTCCACCACGACTGGGTCGTCGCCCCTACCTTCCCATGATTCTCGAAGCATGCGAAGCGGAGATCGAAGCGAGCGACCGTACACCAGTTCAGCTGGCGAAAGCCCCGTAGCCGCATGCGGCGCGGTCCTTAAAGCAAACATCACCCCAGGCAGACACAGCTCCCAGTCAGTTCGATGTTCAAAACACAACGCTCTCAACACGCGCTTCATGACGGAGTGGAGCTTCTCAACGGAATTCGACTGTGGGTGATACACTGAGCTGTGTAACAGCTTTACCCCACACCTTTCGAGAAAAGTTGTCGTTAAAGCGCTAGTAAACACTGTGCCCTGATCTGATTGGATTTCTGCAGGAAAACCAACTCGCGCAAATATGGACAGTAGTGCATTAACTATCTCAACTGAGCTGAGTTCTTTAAGCGGCACTGCTTCAGGGAACTTTGTCGCTGGGCAGATCACAGTCAAAATGTGTCTGTACCCCGTGGCTGTTACCGGCAGAGGTCCCACAGTATCAATAACGAGCCGTCTAAAAGGCTCCGTTATGATAGGTACCAATTTCAACGGCGCCCTCGATTTGTCCCCTGGTTTGCCCACCCGCTGACAAGTGTCACATGTCCTCACGAAATGGTCTGCGTCCCGAAAACACCCTGGCCAATAGTACTCTTGCAAGAGACGGTCCTTAGTTTTCTTAACTCCTAGGTGTCCGGACCACGAACCCCCGTGTGACAAGCGCAGCAGATCCTGACGATAGCATTGAGGCACGACCAGCTGATCGAACTCCACTCCTCTGCGGTCTAGATACTTCCGGTACA